>NC_062530.1:24582339-24587666 GCF_022655615.1 Tachysurus fulvidraco | reverse complement strand
CTCATTCCCCAGTCCTCCCTCTCTCTCTCTCTCTCTCTCTCTCTCTCTCTCTCTCTCTCTCTCTCTCTCTCTCTCTCTCTCTCTCTGATCTCTCATTCACCCAGTCTCTCTCTCTCTCTGATCACTCATACATCCAGTCTCTCTCTCTCTCTCTCTCTCTCTCTCTCTCTCTAATTCGCCCAGACTACAACAGAAGCATGGGGAAAAACATGGGTTACCTGTGATTAGGAAGGAAAACGAGTGAAATGGAACACACAGATTGGCTTTGTGGGGAAAAGAGTACTAAGTACACTCCTAGAGTGCTTCACGTCTTTTCAGTTTCTTTACTGACATTTATATTACAGCACAGTGAAAGTCTTTCTTCACATATCGCATATTATATTCTAGTTTAAATGTCTCAGAGCAGTGGCGCTAAAACGAAAGCCCCGAAAATTCCTGCTAAATCGTGAGCATACAGTTAGGGTGGCTTTTATCTGGCGAGCTCTGAATAGCGAGCTCTGTGACCTGATTACATTGTTCCACCTCTTCATTCCACCTGGCCACCTTTCACTGGCACCAATAATGCCTGCTTTCTAATTCCTGCCTGCTCGCACCTTCCATTTCCTGCCCCTTATTTTTTTTTCCATCCCAGAAACCTGTATGTCGTGTGTGTGTGTGTGTGTGTGTGTGTGTGTGTGTGTGTGTGTGTGTGTGTGTGTGTGTGTGTGTGTGTCCCGTCTCAGTGTGCATTGAGGAGGAAGCTTAATTACGTTTTTTGTAACAGTTTTTTTTTCCCCAATCAGACGGAAACATGTGACCTTGAATAGCTTCTATTTCGCTCGACAACAAATGGCAAAGTCTCCATTCTTCTCCAGGCTTGGAGAGCTTCCACTCAGACTATTGATTCTCGCAAGACCATGAGTTTTTTAAAAAAAACTTTTGCATCATGAGGTGTGTGTGTGTGTGTGCGTGCTTTGGGTGAATTTAATGTCTTTAACAAAAGTTCTGAATTAGTCAGCCTTATTGCATTAGTTTGTTCTGTACTCACGTTTCTTCCAGCACTAAATACACTAACAGACTTGCAGTGCAGCTTTCAGGGATCGTGCTACACACACACACACACACACACACACTCGCAGCATTCTGCCAAATGATGTAGTAAATATTTAATATTGAACTGGTGCAGGAATAAATAGAAGCAGGGATTAAAATAAGGTGTTAGTGATGTAAAAGGGGCGTGGCCTCAGAGGCGCGTGTGTGTGTGTTGCTTTGTTTTGTTCCACATTTTAATATGAAAGTTATGAAGTTGAATCTGTGCAGAAATCAGTAAGTAAACTTATCACATAAAGATTTCAGTAAGTCAGGTGACCTGCTAACGTGCAGGCTTGCGTCATGCCGTCGCCATGGCAACTTGATAAAGATGCAGGTTGCCAGTAAGTGATCTTGCCTCTCTCTATCTCTCACTCATTCTCTTTCCTCCCTCTCTCTTGCGCGCTCTCTCTCTCTCTCTCTTTCACACTCTCCCTCCCCCCCCCTCTCTCTCTCACTCTCTCTCTCTCTCACTCTCTCACCTGAGGCTTTGCTCCTGTAAACATCTTGCTCTGTGCTAATGACATGACCCATGTACATTTACTCATTTATGCCTCTTTATATTAATGTAAATAATTGCAGCTATACAGACAGGAGGCCACGCCTCAGACCCTGAGGCCACGCCTCCCTCACAGAGTCTGACAGACAGACAGCATGATGTTTCGGTCACTGAACTTTTATCTGATACGTGCCATTTTGAATCAGTGTAGCTTTGTTGTGTGTGTGTGTGTGTCTGTGTGTGTGTGTGTCTGTGTGTGTGTGTGTCTGTGTGTGTGTGTGTCTGTGTGTGAATGGAGCTAAAATCTGCAGTTATTTACTCTCCTCTCTTTGTGCCCTCTGTATAGAGGCTCAGTTAATAGCTCCAGACCTGAAAGCCTCTTAGCTTCAGTAATATGTAAGATTACAGCACAGAGGTGTAATAAGGTCTAATGTGTATGCCTTTATTCTAAATACATGAGCGTGTGTGTGTGTGAGGGAAAGAGAATGGGAGCGAGTGCGTTTGAGAGACAGAAGGAAACTTTTTTTCTTTTTTCATCCATACTTTATTTGAAACAAGTGTGAAACATGTCCCTTTAATTCTGAGGAAGAGGAGTGTGATTTCCATGCAGTGACAGTCCTAATGGTTTACTTGTCATTCTTCCTCACCACTTCAGCTGTGTGTGTGTGTGTGTGTGTGTGTGTGTGTGTGTGTGTGTGTGTGTGTGTTTGTGTGTGTAGAGTGTCTCCAGGTAAATGCTACCACCTGTATAACAGCCTGAGGGCGAGTCTGCTGGACGGCTACCAGCTCCCTGAGATCCAGCGCACACCGCTCGAGGAGCTTTGCCTGCAGATTAAGGTGCTCCATCCAGTGTTTTTGTTTTACTTTTTTAAATAACTACTAAGTTTCCTGTGTAGAGAAATAGAGGGATAAAGTCCCGTCTCTCCACCTCTACCATTTAATCTGCACAGTATCCGTGCTGCAGTAATAGCACGCTGTCACCGGTGATGCATCATTAACCTATACATATGTTACCTCCCTCTGCCTCACACACACACACACACACACAGGTCACACACACTCCCCCCGGGCAGTAAGCTGTATGGAGTTTTCACACCCGCTCCCGGGTGACAGTGATAGCTGAGTACAAACAAACTAATGCATTAATGGCCGTGTTAATCACACTCTCTACACTCATGAACAGCATAATGGTGTAATGAGGCCTTTTACTGGTGTCAATTACCACCCTGCTCTCTCTCTTACACACACACACACACACACACACACACACACAAGGCCCTTTGTGTTCTGATGAGTCATTCGCTGTAATTCTGTGTGTTTGGATGGATGTGTTATTTCTGTTTTTGTGTATCCTCAGATCCTGAAATTGGGTCCAATCGCATCATTCCTCAGAAAGACTCTGGACCCGCCATCAGACAGAGCCATCGAGCTGGCTATCACTCACTTAATGGATCTGGTGCGTGTGTGCGTGTGTGTGTGTGTGAGAGAGAGAGAGAGAGAGAGTGAGTTAGATTAGAGGCTGTATGGGCTGTGATGGTACAGAGTGCTACACTTGAGAGAGATGGGACTGAGGGACTCTGGTGGAGGGGAAAAAAATGAAAAGTGTGTGTGTGTGTGCGCGTGTGTGTGTTTAGAATGCATTGGACCGTAACGAGGAGTTGACTCCACTGGGCTTTCACCTGGCCCGTTTACCTGTGGAGCCACACATCGGAAAGATGATTCTGTTTGGAGCGCTGCTCGCCTGCCTGGACCCTGTGCTAACCATAGCAGCTAGCCTTAGCTTTAAAGACCCGTTCTCCATACCACTGGTACACACACACACACATACTCTCTCTCTCCCTCTCTCTCTCTCTCTCTCACACACAGACACACAGACACACACACTCTCACACACACTCTCACACACACTCTCACACACACTCTCACACACACTCTCACACACACTCTCACACACACTCTCACACACACTCTCACACACACACACACACACACACACACACACACATGCACACTCTCTCAATGACACACACACTCTTTCTCTTTCTCTCTCTCTCTCTCTCTCTCTCACACACACAGACACACACACTCTCTCTCACTTTCACACAGTGAAACACCCTACACACACACACAAACACACTTCTACACACAGCCTTACACTTCTACACTCCCTTATTTAAAAGTGTAGATTTAAAATCATGGCTTTCAAAAATAAAATTTAAATAAAAATAAAAACATAATTAATTATTTAAATGGTCTTTAACACTCTTGTTAGTATCAGTAGTTTTATTGTACACACACGGGTTCAGTTGGCTCACCAATTTTAGACAAGTGTGTTACTGACCCAAAGTGTGTGCCCCATCTCAGAAGAGTTTATCCTCATTTTAAACTATTTTACTATAATAAGCTGTGATGAAATGACAGTGGAAGTGTTCGGATCTGTTCAGGATTTCAAAGCTTGTTTTTGCATCACAGGGGAAGGAAAAACTAGCTGACCAGAGAAGAAAAGTCCTGTCCAAAAACACCAAGAGTGACCACCTGACTGTAGTCAACGCCTTCCGGGTAAATCCTGTCTTCCTGGAGCTTCTGCCATATTTCCTCTGGTCTGTGGTGCTGATCACTGTGTTCTCTCTCCTCCAGGGCTGGGAGGAAGCCAAGCGGCGTGGTTACAGGTGCGAGCGGGAATACTGCTGGGACAACTTCCTGTCTGCCAACACGCTACAGGTCAGTCTCCAGCTCTGAACACTTATTTACGTCACTAAACCTTCGCAACCGTGACCCGTCTTCGCTTGTTCTTCATAAAGAGTGCGATTATTCTCGGCTAATTTTCTGTCCCATTAAGGATTAAATGCCACTTTTCCTAACGTCTGAGTCACACAGAGCTCTAGGGCCGCTTTATCGCCATGGCGACCGTATACGGTGCCGTTAACGCTAATGTCGCTGTGAAGTCATTAGGATTTCACAATAGTTCATTATTTATCCCTTCGCCTGCTTTTCAAAAGAACGAGGGAAGTAATGTGGCTTGTTGCCGTGAAACCACATGAGGCAACACGCTGTCCTGAAGACTGTCCTGTGCTGGAAAAGCTGAGACTTCCACCAACCTGTGCTTTAACAGAGCAGTTATTAAGTGTAGTAAACAGTTATTAATGACTCGGGTGAAGATTCAGTTTAGTTTCATGATGTTTGACTGTGTCTTATTTACTACATCAATGTTAGAGATTCAGTAAAACAAAAAAACTCCTCATCTAATCTGCTCCCTTTTGTCTCTTTCTGTTTCTCTTTTCTCTGTGCTCTGAATGTTCTCTCTCTCTCTCTCTCTCTCTCTCTCTCTCTCTCTCTCTCTTTTCCTTTCTCTATCACTCTCTGTCTGTCTCCTTCTTTCTCTCACCTTCTCTCTCTGTCTCCTTGTCTCTCTTTGACCCTCTTTGTCTCACATACTCTCTCTCTCTCTGTCTCTCTTTCCCTTTCTCTATCACTCTGTCTGTCTCCTTCTCTTTCTCTTACCTTCTCTTTGACCCTCTTTGTCTCACATACTCTCTCTCTCTCTCTCTCTCTGTCTCTCTTTCCCTTTCTCTATCACTCTGTCTGTCTCCTTCTCTTTCTCTTACCTTCTCTTTGACCCTCTTTGTCTCACATACTCTCTCTCTCTCTGTCTCTCTTTCCCTTTCTCTATCACTCTCTGTCTGTCTCCTTCTCTTTCTCTTACCTTCTCTTTGACCCTCTTTGTCTCACATACTCTCTCTCTCTCTGTCTCTCTTTCCCT
>NC_062530.1:24567339-24577339 GCF_022655615.1 Tachysurus fulvidraco | reverse complement strand
TCTCCATGTAGAGCTGCACAGGGGCAGGAAGAACCTGGAGTTTGTCACACACACACACACAATTTAGAGATACCAGTCAGACCACTAGGCATGTGATTGGACTGCAAGAGGATCCTAGAGGAAATCCCTGAAGTACTGGGAGAACATGCAAACCTCCTGTGTTCTCTACAGATGTGTGGACTATGCTTTTTTTTTTTTTAATCTATTTTTCATTCATTCATTCATTTTCTACCGCTTATCTGAACTACCTCGGGTCACGTTGAGCCTGTGCCTATCTCAGGCGTCATCGGGCATCGAGGCAGGATACACCCTGGACGGAGTGCCAACCCATCACAGGGCGCACACACACTCTCATTCACGTGCTAACCACTAAGCCACCGTTACACACACACTTCATTCTCCCACTGACTACTGCACCTCTCACTTTCTAGCCCGAGTGTGTATAATGTGTGTAATCTGTACACTCCATGTTAATACCACGAGGTAAAAATCTGCTGTTTACAAAAAAATTTCAAAATCATGACCCTCTGCGTCACACTGAATTATTAAAGCGCACAGAGTCTTCTGCACTGTAAGTCACGCATCTGAACACAACACACACACACACACACACACACACACAAAAGCACACAAACACGAGTGAGATGAACCCAAACCCATTTATGCAGTATGTTTGTTACAGGTTACAGGATGACACTGAGGCTGTATCTGAGTTAGTATTTACATTACATACAGATCAGATCATTCAGCGTGTGGTGTGTTTTTTTTTTTTCCTCCCTGAGCTCCAGTTCACATCAGGAATGACAAGCGTCTCTGTTCGGACCGTAAACGTTCCTTCATTTGAACCTGTTTCTGAAGCTGGATCATCAGTGACTAATCCGTGTGAAGCAGCGAAGCAGCATCACCACTTGAACGTCTGTGTATCTGTCCTTTTTTTTTTTTTTTTTGTAAAAAGAGAGAGAGAGAGAGAGAGATGGCTGAAGTGCAGCGTTTGATCTTTAGGTTGATGATAAAAGCTGTTATATAAGAGAAGAGATTTTACACGACGCAGCTCATCATCCTGCTCCGAGCTTTATGCAAATTGGTGTGTTAAATCTCCGCTTGAGCCTTTCATATGTTGTGTGTGTTTATATTTATATATTTCTTTTTTTAAACTATAAACCTTCCCTGAGCCCGTAAATCTGTTCTTTCATTATTTATTTACAGCTAGATTCTATACAGACTGCCGTTTGTGCAGGTAAATCTGGTGTTGTGGTGGTGTATTGTTTGTGTTAGTGTGTTGGTTGTCTGGTGGTTAGTGTGGTGTATTGTTTGTGTTAGTGTGGTGGTGTTTGTGTGTTGGTTGTCTGGTGGTGTATTGTTTGTGTTGGTGTGGTGTTTGTGTTAGTGTGGTGTGTGTTGTTTGTGGTGGTGTTTGTGTGTTGGTTGTCTGATGGTGTGTTTGTGTTAGTGTGGTGTGTTGTGTGTTTGTGGTGGTGTGGTGTTTGTGTGTTGTGTTGTGTTAATGAGAAGCTTCTCCATAAGTGCAGTTAACACCAGTGAGTGAATTGTGGCTTGGAGTCTTCTGTTTGTTGGACGTTAAGCTGCTCATGGTAAGAGATCACATCTGTTAGCTGAGGGGTGTCGACCTCCTTCAGACTGACATCATCATCATCATCATCATCATCATCAATAATCATCAGAGGTTTCACCTGAAGCTCAGACCTGGAACCAGGACGATGCGTAATAAAGCTACATTACTGAGCCCATAATATTCATGTTCATTTACACCCTTTTGCTGTAAATCCCCTAAATGAGATCAACATTCCTCTATATTTATTTAGGAGGTTGTGATTTAAAATTAAAATCGTTAGTAAATTTCGTCAGTAGCCGAGTTTATCGCTCTCTTCTGCCCCCTAGTGGAGAAATAGTCTTTTTCATTTAAAGTCTCATCCGGTCCTCGGAGTGATTTACACTCGGTGATTTAAAGATTAAACCCGTTTTCAGGCCATGTCTCATACGGCATGTTTGACACCCCTGTACTGGAGGGAGTTTATACAGTCTTTAACCTGTTCCTCCTCAAAGCGCATTAGTTGCTCCACTTGTTCTTCAGAGAGAGAGAGAGAAAGAGAGGGAGGAAGGGAGGGGAAAAAAACATCTCTAGTCCTGGTGAGTTTTTATTCTGAGACTTTTCTAGGTCCTGTGTGGAGCTCCACGATGTCCCAGGAATCAATAACATCTCATCAGCTCCTCAGGCCCGAGTCCTCTTAAAGTAAGTGTGTGTGTGTGTGTGTGTGTATGGAGGAATTGTAGAGAATCCCGTTCACACGTTGGTCTCCAGGCCCTGGAGGCGGTCCATCCTCTGCATATTCTTCTCAATGGTGGCCTGGCATGTGATTGGCTGAGCACACTCGGCGAGGAACCAGCCTCTCTCTCCGTCTCGCAATCGCTCGCCCTCGTACCAACCTGAAACACAGCACGGTCATGACCGTCAGATTGTGCAGTATTCTTATGCAGTATGTTGGAGCTTAAAGATTTGCTCAGGTGGCTATGAGTCATAACAAACCCAGATAAAATGAATTGTAAGTGAATGAATAAATCAATTTTCTATAAATAAACTCCATTTACATCTCCATCTTGAGGTAGTAAAAACCAAGTGTTTATTTCATAATGATTATATTACTGAGCTGGTTCATTTATTTATTAATGTACACTTAACATGCTTGTCGGCTGTAGCGCTGCAGTCTGAAGCAGATTCTGTGATGTGTTAAAAGTTTTACATGAAAACTGCAGAAAGTTCTGGAGAACAGAATTCTGCTTTCAAGCGTGTGCTGTATATTTCATGAGTATTTAAAGATTCAGTGGGCTTTTGATGGCCTATTCTTAGCTCCATGGCCTTTTAACATGAAAGCAGGCCAACGAGTGTCATCACCGGGGACCGTCACCTGACCCTCAGCCCCGACGCCGGAGAAACAAAGCGCTTTCAGCTCGTCCTGTGCATCACACCCCGGGGCTGGGGTTAGAGAACATGATACAGAGATGAACAGAAGAGCGATAAAGAGGTCGGGTGCTGATGTGAGGCACGACACAGGCTCTTTTTATAGAACTTTCATTCCTTCTGATCAGATTAGATTTAGTTCTGAATGTGAACTTGATATTAAAAACTCAAAGCAATTCTGTTTATCATCTTCTGATGGGTTTTGATCTATAGAGTTACAGCTACGAGCGTGAGATCAGATCAAATCTATAAATATAGTCAAGGATAGAGATGTGTGTGTGTGTGTGTGTGTGTGTGTGTGTGTGTGTGTGTGACTTTCAGGAAAAGAAACATTTAATGGCTGCAGTAAATAGGCAAATATTATTCTACATGTTTAGATAACAGCCAGATGCAGTATGTTAATGGTCATATCTATAGTTCTCTCTAGGAAAATAGATTCTTTTCATAAATGACTACATGCAGTAGGCTGTGGATTATTTACTGGATTTTAATTTGGGTCTCTTTCTCTCAGTGACATGATTTATTAAAATAGGATTATTAATGTAATGCCACAAAATATTTGGTTGTATTTATATCTACATTACCACTGACACACACACACACCCCAGTGGGAACAATCAATGCATCATCTACTAAACTGCTAGTGGCTATTATTATTATTATTATTATTATTATTATTATTATTATTATTATTATTATGCTTA
Source organism: Tachysurus fulvidraco (assembly GCF_022655615.1). Taxonomy (NCBI): domain Eukaryota; kingdom Metazoa; phylum Chordata; class Actinopteri; order Siluriformes; family Bagridae; genus Tachysurus; species Tachysurus fulvidraco. Next base: position 24,573,658 of record NC_062530.1, on the reverse strand, counting down.
AAATGTATCATACTAAAAATGCTGACCGTCAACAGTCTGTGAGATGATCACAACATCTGCCACCTGTAGAGAGATTTCATCAGGCTGCCGAGCCGTATACGTACGAATCACCTCCACCTGCATGGACTCTGACACACACACACACACACACACACAAAGAGAACACAAGAACAGTGAACACCAAAAGTCTTCCTAATTCTATCACACTTTCATACAGCTGAACTTAATAATTCATATAAAGAGCGCATGCGCTTCCTCACTTGACCAGCAGGAGTAGCTGTTTCTCTAAAATGTCTTTTACAATGTTCTAAACGATTCTCTGCACCAAATAACTAAACTTCATTTCACTATATGGAGCACTGAAATAAAATACTGTATAGAAATAAAAAAAAATCTGCCTGCATTCAATGTGAGTCTTTTCTTGACCTGTGGGTATGGAAATGAAAGAGTCTGAGGAGAGAAAATGTTCCTCACACGTAAACTGCTTCAGTGGGACGAAATCCGATCCTGAAACGTTTGACAAAAACTCACTTGTTCTGTCTGCGTTCCTCTTCTCATTGTTAGCGTGTCCCAGTGCGCTGATCCAGCGAGCACGCTCATTACTGCACAGAGAGAAAGAAAGAAAGATTCATTTTCAATTCATCTAATCTAAGTGAAAGAGTCCGATCTGATCACACCGTTAAGCAGATGAAGATTAATGATCTTACTAAAACACTAACTCCAGGAATAACACAAAGCAACAAGCAGCTAAAGTTTTGATTCCTAGCTTCACATGTCCTGCAGTAGTGTGTGTGTGTGTGTGTGTGTGTGTGTGTGTGTGTGTGTGTGTGTGTGCACGCATGTGACAGTGAAGGTAGGGTTACGAGGTGAAATCTGAACTTCACTAACTGTCCTGGATAAAAACCCTGCTCTGAATTGAGCTTTGTCCTCGATCCTGCCTCCAGTTCTGTTCTCACACACACAAAGAACATACAGTGAACGTGCACAAACAGCAGAATTCTCCATAACCAGTTATTACACAGCAGTACCTGTGAAAGCAGGAGGCACATTGCAGGAATTTGTAAAGAGACCAGTGATGGATTCATGCGATAGAAAAAACTGCTATAGAAAGATGTCGCTCCTTTTCTGTGGCTCTCGAACGAGCTCTAACGTTCTACAAACGTTCTGAAATGTCACTGTTACACCCCATGTAGTGAGCGTCTCTAGTCAACTGAAATAAATGTGGGCTTCGTGTGAAAATGGTGGATTTTATTTATGTGTGAGGTGGAAAACTGCGCAAGACAGAAACACACTGATGGGTAAAAATGAGCTGAAAACATAATTCAGTTAGCTAGCCTTTCTCCAAAATAACAACTGACCCATTTCTCACTCCGTCCGTATGCCTGTGTTTGGAACAGTAAAGAAGTGTAACCGGATTCAGCTCGAGTGCAGTCTGGGTCACGGCACTGTTCCTGACGATGGCCAAGCTCAAGAAATGACCCACAAACTAGTATTCTGTAGTTCTGTGTATCCACTGGGATGCCAGGTGTACCTTATCGAAGTACCTGTGCTAAATCTGCTCACATTTCTGGCCCAAGTGCAAGGCAATTCAGCCAAGCCAAGAAATGTGGGCGGAGCTAGAAAGAGCATAGATCACTGATTGGTTAAACAATTGTACAGAGATCCTAAATACTGTAACATCTCTTCTTCATAATGAACTCTTTAGCAGATTGTTTGTCTGGAGAATTGGAGGTTTACCCAGAGTAATGTGGATTTCTCACTTCTTCCCATTGGTCCAGATAAATTCAGATCTTGTATCTCGAATAGCTTTTAATACAATTTAACAATTTTACGCATTATTCCATCTATTGGGAACTTTGTATTTTTTAGTTACTAAAACTAATCACCACACTATATCATCTAGAGAAAATTCTACTTTTCAGGGCTAGTCCTAGTTTGGGATTTGTTGGCAAGCTGAGTCTCGAATCTGAGCTCATGGATGTTATTAAGCTTCGCCGTACCACACAGTCTGGTGGAAACGCACTACAAAATCGAAACCCTTATTTTAGCCCTCTGTGGTTTACGCCGTGCTGAACCCAAGCACTTGTATGTGTGTTTGCTGATGAATTGTCCGTGTCTTTGGTAGCGCCAGCCAGCCTAACGCTGCTTTTCTCCTCAACAGCCTTTAAATGGTGCGTAGATCTATAAGGAGCTATTTCCAAATAATGACAGGAATAAATAAACAGCACGCTACTCAAGAAATCCTCTGCAAAACAAAGCAACCAGAAACAGACACACAAGCGTCTGTCCTCCGTCTCGGCACACTGGGACATGCAGGATATGAGTCAATCGCTACATAATGCTGCTGCCAGCACTAACTTTTGATTGCTTTCATCTGGTTTTGCTCACAGTCCTGCACTTCAACACAAGAGTTGTTTTTGTCATTCCACCATGCAGACTGAACCAAATAAATGTAGCGCTGAACTCCGAGACAACCTCCGATGAGTCATCAGCCGTACGGTGGTACACACACACAGCCTGGTCACGACACACAGCTAGACGCCAGCCCAATCAGAGATGGATGCTCGGACGCTGTGTGGTTCCAGCCCAATCAGACGAGTAAAATCCGCACTCACTCATCAGTTTGTGATTTTTATTCTAGTCCACTTTAGCACCACATCAAAGCCAGAAATGGCTGTGAGAGCAATTAGCAACCATGAGTGTGCGCTGAGTCATCCATTCACCAATTACCGCCTAATGACTTGCTGAATTGTCCATTTCTTATTTGTGGAACATGGGCTTTTGGTCCTGCTTCAGGCGGGACAGGGCTATGTGCGGACCGTGGAAGTCCCCTGATGAGTTAACGTACCTCAGGCTTTCATGGCCACGTCGGCCCATGTGTCCAAAGAGAACACAGTAAACAAGAGTGTTGCAGTTGCAGCTAAAAACGGCTGGATGACATCTGTGCTCACACACACATACTCACACTAGATACACTAGTACTGCTTGTAGTGAGATTCGGCTTTAGAAACATGGTGAAAACAAAATGATAAAAGAGAGACGGAGGGCACGGTGGCTTAGTGGTTAGCAGGTTCGCCTCACACCTTCAGGGTCGGGGTTCGATTCCCACCTCCACTTTGTGTATGTGGAGTTTGCATGTTCTCCCCGTGCCTCGGGGGTTTCCTCCGGGTACTCCGGTTTCCTCCTCTGGTACAAAGACATGTATGGTAGGTTGATTGGCATCTCTGGAAAAGTGTGTGAATGAGAGTGTGATGGGTTGGCACTCCGTCCAGGGTGTATCCTGCCTTGATGCCCGATGACGCCTGAGATAGGCACAGGCTCCCCGTGACCCGAGGTAGTTTGGATAAGCGGTAGAAAATGAGTGAGAGAGAAAGAGAGAGGATAAAAGAAAGTAAACATGAATAAAGAGGTGGGTGGATGCATGGAGGAGTTAATAGATACATGGTGGGAGGAATGATAAGCGGATGGAGGGCTGGGGGGAATAGGGGAGTGAGTGGATCAGGGAAAGGAAAGGATTAGTGGATAGATGGATGTATGAATGGATTATGTTGAATATAGATGTACAGGTAAATTATGGGGGGGGGCTGGGTGGGGAACAAATCAAGCTGCTGCCAAGAAATGGCATAACAATAAACTCTTCAATTCAGATGTGTCACATGTGCCAGCTCTACTAAAGCTCTACATCACCACATCACAGGAGGGAGCTAACATGTAACCCCGGTCTCCGAAACCAATGTGCTTTCCATCTCCCACACACACACAGAGTGCAGAAAGGGAAGTGATAAAGTGAGGAGGAAATGAGCGGCTACTACAAAGGCTTCCTCCATTAACACCTTGTCCTGAAGGCCACAGGACAGCAGACAGCGTTTAACATTCGGCTCACTACAAAACCATAAACCACCAAAACAATGAGACAGATGATGAGCTCACTGACGGTTCCTTGATCCTGGGAGACAGTGGAGGACAACCACACCTATACACTCACACAGTCCTGCATGTGGGAAGCACTGGAGATCCTAGAGGACCTAGAACTTGTCTGTTACTTGACTGTAGACACAATTCACCATAATGTATTTATTTAGTTTTCAGTTCCCACTGTATCCTTAGACTTTTAATCAAATTCACATGCAATTTATCGGCCATGCTGCAAGTGACATAATAACACTGTCCATTTTTTTCACAAGCCTTGGTTTGTTTTCCATTGACTTTACAGAGAATTCTTTAATAAAGAACTTATCGCATCGGACCAAACCAAACAAGTCGAATCGTGACCTCGGGAGAACCCTGTAGAGAATCTTGTAGCCTCGGGGAACTGAAGACGGTTTACCAAATGGGCCAAACGGGACAAAGTTGAGCCTCTATGTTGTAAAAGTGATTGAAATGAAAAGGGCACATAGAAGCTTTTATATTATGGCCACGTATACATTACAGCACAGTGAAATTCTTTCTTCACAAATCCCAACTGCAGAGGTTGGGGTCAGAGCACAGGGGCAGCTATGATACAGCACCATTGGAGCAGGGAGGGGTAAGGACCTTGCTGAAGGGCACAACAGTGGCAGTTTTGCAGTACTGGGGCTGGAACCCCTAAACTCCATTCAACACCCCAGAGCCTTAACTGCTTGAGCCCCTACTGCAAGTGAACGACTTCTTCTCCAAGACACCACAAAGTGACTTTTCTACCAATTTCATATTTTAATTCTGTTTATAAATACAAACTCGATACGTCAAAAGATACATCATGGTGAATATATACTGAAGTGGAGATCTGCACTGGAGCCCCTGAACTCTTCTGGAATTAAGTGAAGTGAAATGAAATGAACTGAATTGAAAGGGTTGAAATAAAGCAGCTCCGGTGGAAGTTCGGCTACGACGGCCTCATGGCGAAGGAATGTACTGTACGGCTGTGACGAATCAGACGCCACCGAACAGTCAAGAAATCTCTCCGATCACCATACACGACTCAGGTCTCAGCCTGTCTCTGATACCACATTTACATTTACAGCATTTGGCAGACGCCCTTATCCAGAGCGACGTACATAAGTGCTTAAATCTCTAACACTGAATACATTAATGCTGCTCACTAGGTTACATACTTAAGATACCATGAGTTTAAAACATTGTTCAGAGTTACAAAAAAGTGTCAAAGGTTTTATTTATTTATTTATTTATTTTATATGCAAAAGATAGGGAAAGAAGTGTTAGTTGAAGTGCACACACACACACACACACACACACACACACACACACACACACACACACACACACGGATTATTGATGCAGATATTTAATTAACTGATTCTCATGTGTGTGAATGCAGACCTTACGCACTGACGGCTATCGGAGGGACACATCTACTGTACACTAGTGTGTGTGTGTGTGTGTGTGTGTGTGTGTGTGTGTGTGTGTGTGTGTGTGTTATTTAAACACAGCGTGATGAGGGAAACGCTAACAGTGTCGTTCTTCCTGAGCTGAAGACATCTACCAACTCGCCTACATACAGGATTACAGAGAGATCACACATAAATGATAACAGGAGTGAGAGTGAGCGGAATTGTCAATAGAAATGAGAACATGCTATTCTACTCTATTCGAATTTAATGGACATCATTCCACTCTACTCTTTAATGTTCAGTGACACAGTCTTCTACTCCTCTCTATTCTAATATATGATATTATGTTCTGTTCTATTCTGGTGTAATGTATACCATGCTACTCTACACCTTAATAGTCGATTACATCATTTTCTATTCTTCTCTATTCGGCCCTACTCCGCTCCTTAACATTCAATCACACTCTTTTTTTTATTTCCATTCTGTTCTACACCATTTTATTTCATTCTGTTTATTTCCATATAAATATCTTCTGCTTTATTACATAATAATCTTCAGTTCATATTCTGTTCCGTAGCGTTCTACAGTACGTAATTCAGATCTATTCTATTCCACATCATTCTGCTCTCGTCTATTAGTAGTTCATGTTTAAACTCGACTTGCAGCGGAAACTCCTCTGACTGACTGTGGAAAGTCAATATTGTCAAAATACTCACTCACTAACTCATTTTCTAATGCACCTCGGGTCACGGGGAGCCTGTGCCTATCTCAGGCGTCATCAGGCATTGAGGCAGGATACACCCTGGACGGAGTGCCAACCCATCACAGGGCACACACACACTCTCATTCACTCACACACTACGGACAATTTTCCAGAGATGTAATGAACCTACCATGCATGTCTTTGGCCCGGGGGAGGAAACCGGAGTACCCGGAGGAAACCCCCGAGGCACAGGGAGAACATGCAAACTCCACACACACAAGGCGGA
>NC_062530.1:24507339-24562339 GCF_022655615.1 Tachysurus fulvidraco | reverse complement strand
AAACTCACACACACACACACACACACACACACACACACACACACACACACACACACACACACACACACATACACAAACCTCTTCTTGCGGGTGACGATGAGGACGTCATTGAAGAGGAAGAAGTAGACCTGATGCCGTGCCGTCTTCTTGGAGAAGATCCCGCTCTCTTCCACGTAGGCCGTGAGCTCGCCACGCTTCACCATCCAGCGAGACGATGACACCAGTGGGAACGGCTTAGAGACAGAAGAGAGAGAGAGAGAGAGAGAGAGAGAGAGAGAGAGAGAGAGAGAGAGAGAATGATTTGTACTGGATTCTCTCTAAAACTACATTTTACTGCCAGCTAGTGATCTGTTATTTGTGTCGTTTCAGCATCAGCAGAGAAAAGTAGATGATGTCTGCAGCCTTTAGCTAAACCCGATCCATTAGATGAGTGCAGAGGTTAGAATCCGAACTAAACTAAAGTCTTTCAGCTGCAGGGTCCCGGGTTCCAGTCTGAGCTCAGGTTACTGTCTGTACAGAGATTAACATGTTCTCAATATCACTGTGGGTTTGTCTGGGGTTCAGAGAACATACCAGGAGATGTATGTGTGTGTGTGTAGGTGGTGTATATGTATGTGTGTAGGTGGGTGTATGTGTATGTGTGTAGGTGGGTGTAGGTGGTGTATATGTATGTGTGTAGGTGGGTGTAGGTGGTGTATATGTATGTGTGTAGGTGGTGTATATGTATGTGTGTAGGTGGGTGTAGGTGGTGTATATGTATGTGTGTAGGTGGGTGTAGGTGGGTGTATGTGTATGTGTGTAGGTGGGTGTATGTGTATGTGTGTAGGTGGGTGTAGGTGGTGTATATGTATGTGTGTAGGTGGGTGTAGGTGGGTGTATGTGTATGTGTGTAGGTGGGTGTAGGTGGCTGTGCAGGTCTTGTATACTGTATGAGGGCAGATGATAGAACAGCTGAACTGGGCGTGGCTTTCTGAATAGTCAAGACATCTGCTCCTGACACCTGTGCCAAGAGAATTTTCCCACATTGTTGTTAACACACACACACACACACACACACACACACACACACACACACACACACACACACACATTCAGTGGTGCTAGCCCTGTGATAGTATGTGGGTGGGAATACGTAGTGCAACTGTAGGTGTATATGTCTGTTTTGGTCCACACACACACACACACACACACACACACACACACACACACACACACACACACACACACACACACACACACACACACACACACACACACACACACACACACACATCTGCTCAAAGATAAGCAAATGCATGTGTAAGGATAAAGCTGTGGGAAAGTATTTACAGTGAACACATGACCTTCTGTAAGTGAAAGCAGTCTGTGTGACTGTGTGTGTGTGTGTGTGTGTGTGTGTGTGTGTGTATATGTGTGTGTTTGTGTGTGTATATGTGTGTGTTTGTGTGTGTTTATAGATGAGAAATCACTCATATTTCATATTTCACACACTGCATCTTTTCCCCTTTAGTGATTTATTTTTTATCTGAATGAATTTTCCTTTCGGTTCATCACTGTGTATTTGTTTAGCACTGTTGCTAGGCAACTAAGAAAGCTGGGTGTTGAACATAAACCATGTCCAAGACTCGCAATTCTACTTAGCTAGAGTATAGCACATAGATGTTAAGTGTTACGTGTTCAGTTTCAGTCTGAGTGACCGTGGGAAGACGAGAGAACCTTGCGGAATATCAACAGAAAAAAGGAAAGACGACGTCAGTCTACAGTTTTAGTAAAATCCCTGCCAAAAGCAGCACATGGAAAGTTGGAACGTCAGTCCCACACTCGCACTCGTCTTCTGCGCTCTTGACTTTAAGAGCAAACACTTTGTTTTTCAAGAGGATTTGTGTTACACAATGAGAGAGAGAGAGAGAGAGAGAGAGAGAGAGCGTTGTAATCCTCACTCCAGGCCAGGAGAGACGTGGGAACTTCTTGTGTCTGTTAGCTGAGTCGTTTTAGCGCTAGATCACAGGAGTAAGTGCGTTTCCTTCTTCTCCACCATGTTTCATCTCCCTGATTCATCATTCATCTCCGTCCATGCTGTTATTCCCCTCTGCAGGTCTGAGATCTGAGCTCTACACCCTCACGGTCTGATGTTTCAGGACCACATCAGCTCATGTGTGGCTCTTTAGACTTGATGAAGTCTCGACTTTACTTTAGAATGAAGCGAGTGGTTTATTTCCCCAGGTGAAGTGTCTCATGTTGCTGAAACGTCTATTCGTCACAAACGTGTTGAAAAGATAATAATGTTCATCTCCGAAAAAAAGAACGATTCATGTGAGAATCTGAGGTTTAAAATACTACTACTAATAAATTCTTATTTTCTTATTTACAGAAATAAAAAAAAATAAATAAAGATTTTTGTTTAAAGCTCAAATATTTCATTAATTCACTACTGACAGCAGGTAAATCAACAAAAAATATCAATAAATAAAGTAATAAATAAATAAGTATTATTCATTCATTCATTTTCTACCGCTTATCCCAACTACCTCGGGTCACGGGGAGCCTGTGCCTATCTCAGGCGTCATCGGGCATCGAGGCAGGATACACACTGGACGGAGTGCCAACCCATCGCAGGGCACACACACACTCTCATTCACTCACACACTCACACACTACGGACAATTTTCCAGAGATGTCAATCAACCTACCTGCATGTCTTTGGACCGGGGGAGGAAACCGGAGTACCCGGAGGAAACCCCCGAGGCACGGGGAGAACATGCAAACTCTACACACACGAGGCGGAGGCGGGAATCGAACCCCCAACCCCGGAGGTGTGAGGCGTAAGTGCTAACCACTAAGCCACCGTGCCACCCTAAATAAGTATAAATAATAATTCATTTTAAACTAATTTAATTAATCACTTAAATAAAGAAATAATTAATCAAAATAAAGTAATAAATAAATCCTTAAAACCAGTCAATTAAAATCATAGTGTCATATTTAAACAGTAGAACAATCCGAATATATGAACTATTTTACACAAAGTCTACACATTTTTTAAAATCTATTTTCCCTTTTATTTATTTATTTGTTTGTTTGTTTATGTATTTGTTTGTTTATGTATTTGTTTATTTATGTATTTGTTTGTTTATGTATTTGTTTATTTATGTATTTGTTTTTTTATGTATTTGTTTATTTATGTATTTGTTTGTTTATTTTCATTTCTTTCAGTTACACATTTTTTTGTGTCTGAGATTAAGAACAATATAAAGACAAATTAAAGTCCAGTTTGACTATCGCATGTCTCTGATCTATCTATCTATCTATCTATCTATCTATCTATCTATCTATCTATCTATCTATCTATCTATCTATCTATCTATCTATCTATCTATCTATCTATCTATCTATCTATCTATCTATCTATCTAATAATCATACACCACATCCCTGTCACACTTCCTGTCTGGAACAGTAGACTCTGGATTTACCTTAATCTTAAACTCCAGCTGAGAGTTGATGGTGTACATCATCTCTGTCCATTCCATCGTACGAGCGCCTTCATTACACTTCCGTACGAGCTGCACACACACACACACACACACACACACACACACACACACACACACACACACACACACACATACACACAGTTCAACACTGCTTTTATAACACATTTTGCTGTATACAGGAAGTGAGGTCATAGCAGCTGTAGCGTCTCACCTTGCTGACGGACTGAAGAGCTTTCTTACACGCTTCATACTGAGGAGAGTCTTTAGGTGTCTTCTGACAAATCGTCTGTGAGGAAACAAAATGTTTTAGTCTCTCTCATGTGCCTCCATTTGTACACAATGATATGATAATGTGTTGCACGAAACTTCCAGAACACACACACACACACACACACACACACACACACACACACACACACACACACACACACACACACACACACACTCTCTCTCTCTCTCTCTCTCTCTCTTTTTGTCACTCTCTTGCTCTCACACTTTTTCTCTCACATCTTTCTTTGGCTTCTTTTCTCTCTCTCTCTCTCTCTCTCTCTCTCTCTCACTCTCTCTCTCTCTATATCTCTCTCTCTCTCTCTCTCTCTCTCTCTCTCTCTCTCTCTCGCTCTCTCTTGGGTCATTTAAATTCCCAGCTCCAGAGAGAGCAAAAACCTAACCTAAACTTTCTCAGGCTCTTACAGTGTTACAGTGAGACAGTTTGATCATGCTTCAGCTCAGGGGACACATAAGGAGTAAAGGAGAGAACAGGCAGAGAGAGAGAAAGAGAGACAGAGAGAGAGAGAGAGAGAGAGAGAGAGAGAGAGAGAGAGAGAGAGAGAGAGAGAGAGAGAGAGAGAAGTGATATGACGCCACAGGCTGAGTATTCTGAGCAGAATCCAGACAGTCTCTAATGTAACACAACCACACATCCTTCTTCTACAAGAGTAAAAGGTGAGGAAGAACAGATAAGAATGAAAATAGAAAATAAAAGAACGAAAGGGTAAAATGAGTGAATGAGCTGCACAAAGTGCACTATATACTGTGATTGAAATGATCACAACACAATCTCTCTCGTTTTCTGAGAAGAAAATGTGTGTGTGTGTGTGTGTGTGTATGTATGTGTGTGAGATTGTGTGTAAGTGTGAGTTTATGTGTGTGTGTAATTGTGTGTGTGTGAGTATGTGTGTGTGTATAATTTTGTGTGTATGTGTTTATAATTGTGTATGTATGTGTGTGATTATTTGTGCGTGTGAGTATGTGTGTGTAATTGTGTGTGTAAGTATGTGTGTGTATTATTGTGTGTGTGTATAATTTTGTGTGTATGTGTTTATAATTGTGAGTGTGTGTCTGTGTAATTGTGTGTATGTATTATTGTGTGTGTGTATAATGTTGTGTGTTTATTATTTTGTCTGTGTATAATTTTGTGTGTATTTGTTTATAATTGTGTATGCCCGTGTAATTGTGTGTATTATTGTGTGTGTGTGTGTGTGTGTATAATTTTGTGCGTATGTGTTTATAATTGTGAGTGTATGTGTCTGTGTAATTGTGTGTGTGTGTATAATTGTGTGTGTGTGTGTGTGTGTGTGTGTGTGTGTGTGAGTGTGTGTGTGTGTGTGTGTGTGAGTGTATAAGCAATAAAGAGGAGAGAAAGAACAACAAGCAGAAGGAGGGAGCAGGTTATTAATCTGCTATGTAGCGTGAGTGACTTCTCCAAATCACTGACATCCTCCACAACACAAGGCCTTGTGTACTGCATGTGTGTGACAAAGCATTCAAAAGGCAAAACAATATTTAAAAAAAGGTCCCAGTGTGACGACGAATTAAAGTTTTACTATGTAAGAATTTTCTATTAAAATACAGATAAAGCTTCTCATTAATATCTAATATTTATCTCTGAGTGTTCAGCTGACTGCTAATGACCTGGTGGCATCACAGTCCACGTGGAGCGTAGTGTGATCGCTCATGTAATATCTTTAAGGAGAATGAAAGGATAAAAACACTCACATCCATGAGCAAAGGAAGCCTGGTGACTCTCTGCATGGGCAGAATCAGGAACGAGATCATGGGAAGGTTTCGGCAATCAGGCTGAGCTTCAATCCGGGACAGAACCTCCTTAAAGGTCGGGCTCTTGTTTCTGTAGAGAGTAGAGAGAACTCTGGAGCTTCAGATGAGACGTCAGAACTGTGTCTCAAATTGTGTGAGAGACGTTGCGTACAATTATAAAATGGATCATGGATTTAAAGAGCTTAAAAATGAAGCATTGTCTATGGTATATTTCTTGAAATCTCTGGTTTCTTTGCATGGACAAAGGGGCGGAGCTATACGATCACCAGGGATGTGATGCAAATACAGGATGTATATATGTGTGTGTGTGTGTGTGTGTCCAGACTCACGCTAGTCTCTGGAATGTTCTCTGCTGGTACACTTCATTCGAGCAGTATGTCACGTATGGTTCGAAGTTTGCCTGAGCATGCCTGATCACAATATCGCTGATATCATCGATCACAATGTTCTTCTGGTGTCTGTCCTCCAGTTCCTTAAAAAACCTGCAACGGAGGAGAGAAGAGTTTAAGAGGAAAATGCAACATGCCTAGCATTCCACTTTCCTGACTCAGATGAGGGCAATCCCTGCTTTAGTTACTGTTAGAATAGACTTGCATAAGTGTGTACACACACACACGCACACACACACACACATGCACAACCACACGCACACAAAAGACAGGAAGTTGTCCTCACACCTCTCTCTCCATGGACACATCACAGAACAGGAAGTCCCAAATGTCCTGAAATGACCCAACATGGAACAAACACTCTCTCATACACACACACACACACACACACACACACACACACACACACACACACACACACACACACGTCTCTCTCCTGAATAGACACACAGATGTGCTAGTTTATGACCGAGTAATTCCACACGTCTTTTCCGAAATAGAGCGGACGCATCTGTGGGGGAATCCTGTGTGGCCTCGGGTTCTACACTTCCTCCTATCAGCTTCACACACACACACACACACACACACACACACACACACACACACACACACACACACACACACACACACACACAGACACTTCAGAACTCCGGCAAGTGAACATGAAATCTATTTCTGTTCATGATGTCAGTTGGGATGAAATACGGGATGTCACAGCTGGGGTCCTGACATCATAGCCTTCCTGAAAAGTGTTCAAACCTTCTGTGGTTTAACTAAATGACACACGTTTACTGTAGGACCGTGTGTGTGTGTGTGTGTGTGTGTGTGTGTGTGTGTGTGTGTGTGTGTGTGTGTGTGTGTGTGTGTGTGTGTGTGTGTGTTCTAATAACGGAAATCACAATCACATTCAAGTTATTCAAATAGTTGCTATAGAAACAAATACCCATTAGAACAAGCACTTTCAGTGGGTTCTGTTATAGAATCGAAATCAACACCAGTCAGATTTAATCATATATATTTCTACTGATGGTTTATTTATCAGTACTAATCTAGAATGGCTAATCCTGTGGGAGAGACGCTGGTTAGTGTTTTACTTTATTGGCCTTAGAGTCAGTGTTGTGTTGAGTAAATGATGAACATTTCACCACTGGCACGTATATCATTGCTCACTCAGCATGCTCAGAAAGTGAACAGTGTGTGTGTGTGTGTGTGTGTGTGTGTGTGTGTTTAGAATAACAGACTGATAAATGATTAACAATGCTGAGCATGCAGATACTGTATGTGTTTGTGTGTGTCGGTGACGAGTTGGTGGTGATGGATTCATATTCATCATGCAAAACACACACATGCACTCACAATGACACACGATTTTAAACCCATCTTACTGTGTATTCTGAAATCTGTATTCTATTTATGACACATGAAGGTATGATTATATGTGTAAGTATACATATGTTAGTGTGTGTGTGTGTGTGTGTGTGTGTGTGTGTGTGTGTGTGTGTGTGTGTGTGTGTGTGTTTTGCACGATGAATATGAATCCATGAGCTGTTAGGCTGCTAGACCGGTGTTGAATGGTTTAAACACATTCACACACATTCACTCACTCTCTCTCTCACACACACACACACACACACACACACACACACACACACACACACACACACACACACACACACACACACACACACACACACACACACACAAACACTTTAAGAACCTACTCTTTACTTTTTGTTCTAAAAATAGCTCATAGCCATGAAGAATGACATATATATTGTGTCTTTTCATATAGGTGTGTGTGTGTTTTGCATGCTGAATATAAATCCATGAGCTGTCAGGCTGCTAGACCAGTGTTGAATGGTTTAAACACATTCACACACATTCACTCACTCTCTCTCTCTCTCTCTCTCTCTCTCACACACACACACACACACACACACACACACACACACACACACACACACACACACACACACACACACACACACACACACACTTCAACAACTCACTCTTTGCTCTTTGTTCTAAAAATAGCTCATAGCCATGAAGAATGACATATATTTTGTGTCTTTTCATATATCATATAGGTGTGTGTGTGTGTGTGTGTGTGTGTGTGTGTGTGTGTGTGTATGTGTGTGTGTATACATCATAAAACTCAGCCATTTGTTCACAAGTCACATCAGTATGCATAATCGTGACAGAAGTCCCTGCACAGCTGCTACTACACACCAAAAGGCTTGTGTTTGTCAAGTTTACGAGATTCCAGAAGATTCCATATGAACCTTCTGCCTCGTAGAATTTACAACTTCTCAATTCCACAAGTGTCATATCTCAAACACCTGTCTTTCCTGATAAGTTCCAGACTTTTCGATTAAAACGTTTCTCAACATGGCCGAATGCCTGGAAGTTTGGTTAGCAGTAACTTTTATTAATGAACCAAGAGATCTGAGTGAAATGTTAGTTAAGTGATAGTTAAATCTTGTTTTTGTTTTCGTACCTCGTTTTTAATTTATGTCTTAAAGGCACAAATCGTTAACTTTAAACATTATTTAGCTGATAGAGTATTTGTCAACACAACAACATATAATTAGCATCCGCACCAAGGCTAGCTGTCCTTGTGCTACAGTATGTGGGTTAGTCTATTTAGCATGCTATATTAGCGCTACATGATGCTTTCTGATTCATTTTCTCTACAGTTCTGAGGTAAATGTTGACCTTATTTGCTTTTCATTGTCAGTTTGTTTGAATACAGTCTAGAAATAATTCTACAGTACTTTCTGCCGGTCACAGTTCACTATAACTTGTAAATTGTATGATTTGGAAAAAAAAATCAAGAGCATCAATTCAATAATCAAATCAATTACATGTACATATTTAGCCTTGTTTATAGTTTGTCTGTTAAGGACTTGAAGAGACTTCTAATGAAAAATAAAGCTAAAATGTTTCATGTACAGCCCACGATATCATTTAAACACTCTAATTCTGTTTATTTATATGTATATTAGATTTGATCTGAATTACATGCTAGGCTTCATGCTAGCTTCTTTAGCAGATCAGCTAAGCAAGCTAACTGTACTAGCTACCTGAACTCAAGCACAAGCGATCTCTTTATACTTTCCTTTTAAGCTTTGAGTTTATGACAGATAAGATTAAACTACAGTTATAACGATCTAATATTATACTGTGATATCACCAATTTCTGCATGACAGTGACGTGGGTTTACCTTCCCAGCTCGAAAACACGTTGACAGAAATTACATCATGATATATGAATCACTCAGCCATGATATCAGTGTTAAAGAGTGTTACAGTCACGCTCCAGAGTTTAACTCCATGCTTATACTGTAGGTGAAGAAAAACAATAAGAGCTGTGCGGACGTCCAACACACACACACACACACACACACACACACACACACACACACACACACACACACACACACACACACACACACACACACACACACACACACTTTTGTGTGCTGCATGGAGAACTGGGAATAACAATGGTACAAATAATTCATCCGGAATATAATTCAAATATAAATAAATAAATAAACAAATATTTGAGTAGAATTCAAATATAAAATAGCATGAAAAGAATGAAAATGAAGTGAATGAAAATGTGGAACAAAAGAAAGAGATTTGTTTAACTTACAGAATTTCAGACATTCTTATTTATTTATTTTTTAATAAACTAAAGCTTTAGATCTTTTTCCTTCTTTTTTACATTGTTAAAACTTTCCCCAATAAACCCATCACGATTACACAATCAATTTTGCGTTTTGTTTTTTTTAACCCATGATGCATGCTAGATAAATTGTGACCTTTCATTCAACACTCCAAGCGTATTCATTTAAAGGCAGTAAATCACAGAGAAATTATTCTCTCATACTCATAATCTGCGTTCCCCGTGGCGGCTTTCTCGTAAGGCTCATAAGTGATTTAAACGCTGCTGTCAGGCTGCTCTCGAGGCAGTTCACACTGAAATCTCTCCAACTCTCCAGAAAAACACTACAAGCGATTCATCGATTCATCTTCGTTTAAAACAGCATGATATTTATGACGCTTTTCCTCAATGAGACAAGATTTCTTAACTTAGTATATCAGTGGTGAAGGCTATATATCCAGTAACCCACATTACTCTCAGATTTCATAATCTTTCTAGTCATACTGTAATAATAAAGAGCCCCTTCAACTGCATCCACAGAAGCTCACCATCACATATGAAAACAGAGCTCCGCCCACTTTTCCACCAAAGTCGCCCAACGATGCTACAGAGAAGCTAGGAAGAATCCTAGAACAATTTCCTTTTGCCTGCTGAAACTCAAACCACGACAGATGACGCTGTTTAACTGACAAGTGCTAAGAATATTCTATACATCATGATGTATAGAATTAGATTTGGGGCAGAGTCAGCAGCTATACTGTATGTTTTTCTGTACGTTTGATTCGTACAGGTTTTCAAACCTTCTGTACGAATCAAACGTACAGAAAAACATACAGTATAGCTGCTGACTCCGCCCCAAATCTAATCTTCATTAAGTATTCATACACCGGGACTCCCTGGAAGAAGATATCTTACATCTCAAAAATTCTTTTACATAAACTAATGTGCTACAATAATGATGAATACGCAGTAAGTCATGCTGATCGTCATAGGGTGGTATGATCGTCACATAAAGGAGTTAAAGGAATTTTTACCATGTGTGAAAAAAACTGGAAGTACTGCTTATTAAGGAGGAGTTGCATCAGATCGGTTGTATGTACTGTTTTATTAATAGCACAAAAAAACACCACCTAAAAAAAAAAAAAAAAAAAAAAGGCTACAAGCCAAATTAGCTAATAAATGTAGGTACAATTTCCTGTAGATATATTAATGAAATTGAACATGAAGTGTGGCATAATAAAGATTTTTGAGACGGATATTTTGTGTGTGTGTGTGTGTGTGTGTGTGTGTGTGTGTGTTTGTGTGTGTAAATGTTGTCCACTACAGTATACTTTACTGCTGTAATGCTGGCTGGCAGAAATACTTTTATTTGCTTTAGAAAAAAAGAAATGCAGTAAAACTTGACCTAAATAAGTCTGACCCCATTTTCTTGTCCAAGATATCTCTCTCTCTCTCTCTCTCTCTCTCTCTCTCAGGGCTCACAGATGACATTCCACACTCTTATACAGTACATGTCCGTGTGTGTGTGTGTGTGTGTGTGTGTGTGTGTGTGTGTGTGCTGTTTCAATCTGCTCAGAATTGTGTTTCTTGTGTTTATGTTATGAATTTATTTCCGGGGAAACGGTGTCCCAAGTGAGCAATATTCCCTATGATTACTGAAATGAACGGGGAACATATGGGGGAACAGGGTTTGAAACAGCATGAATAGAGCAGATGAAGAAAAAAACAAGTTAGTGAAGGATCTCCATAAATCCTTAAGTGTAGCCCAGAACACGACAGTAAGACCGCAACTCTTAGACACTGTAGAGACAATCGGTGGACTCAAACTCCCAGAATGCAATGCAGGTAAAAGATAAGCATCTGGACAATGTAAATGACCAAAGCACTGCTGCACCTTTCTTTTTAAGCTACAGATAAATCAAGAGCAAAATCCAGACATAATACCATGAGAATGGAAAAGGGCATTATAGGTAACGTAAAAGAACAGCACAACAAATCCTGCGTACCAAATGACGTACACACGCACTGAACTTTCGTTTTAAAAGACATTTGTAAGTCGAGTGTTCTGAAAATGTGTTCTTGTCCAACATCAGCGCCTGGTATCTCTGTCCCTCTTACATTAGGCAAGCAAAGCTGCAAAGGTTGAGTGCAGGAAGTGCAAAATAAATCACATATGCTGTTGAACACTGCATGTTAATTACAATGATTAAAACACAGAGGTTTATATTTAAATGAAACGAGCACTGTGTGTGTGTGTAGTTAGATCGCTATAGCTGTTAGGCATAAATACCATATTTAGCTTGAATATATTGTTGTAATAATAATAAAAAAAATTAAGACAAAGATAAACAGAAGGCCCTTTTTTTGGGGTCTCAAAGGCAAGTAAACTGGAAACTGATGCAATGATCCGGAACATGTGTAATATGTCCTTAGTAATTCATGGGAAGAATAATAGGACAAAAACAGGGGATTAATCATAATGGAAATTTACACAACTCGAATGTTGCCAGCAAAAGACAGGAAAATGAGAACACTCTAAAACCAGTTTTGTGGGTGTTCTTACTGAAAGCCGTCGCTGATTTTTTTTTCTTCACAGGAATTGTGACAGCTCCACTGATCCTCCCGCTCATTTCTTTTCAGTGTCCTGATTTTCAGTTAGATCTAAATGCC
This sequence comes from Tachysurus fulvidraco, assembly GCF_022655615.1. NCBI lineage: Eukaryota > Metazoa > Chordata > Actinopteri > Siluriformes > Bagridae > Tachysurus > Tachysurus fulvidraco. The sequence continues at coordinate 24,550,059 of NC_062530.1, read as the reverse complement.
CTGAAAATGTGTCTCATGTATCATTACTCAAACACATCTGAAAGATTACTGTAAATATCGTCATATAAAAAGCAGATGGTGTTCGGAGAGAGAGAGAGAGAGAGAGAGAGAGAGAGAGAGAGAGAGAGAGAGAGTTCCCGGGTCTCAAACACAATCTTAATCCTGTCCTTCTCCTCAGAACTTCATCAGTGTGTCTATGCACTTGTCGTATGGTTAGAGCTGAAAGTCATGTCTACAACTTTAACTACCACTTTTTGGTGCCATCCCAAGCAATATCATGAAAACAAACTCAAACTCTAATCAGTCTCTTCTAGTTATATCTCCAGGTTTGAGGACTTCAGCATGAAGGAATTAGTGTTAAGTCTGTAATGAACTCAGTAGTGACTCTGACCTGTTAGGTCTTGGTGCTTACGCTCTTGGTTGCTTAATTCTACTGGACTATAAACTGTTGTATATATGACATTATATACATTGACATTATTTCCTGTCCAGTGTCACTAAATGAGGATGAGGTTCACTTCTGAGTCTGGTTCCTCTCAAGGTTTCTTCCTCATGTCATCTCTCGAGGCCCGGGTTAACAACGACCGCCATCGGCGCCGTTGACCTACAGGGCGCCAGTGGAAATTGGGCTACTGTTGGTCGAAGAAGTAGAGGAGGGAGGAGAGTGCAGAAGATAGAGATAGGTGGAGAGAGATGATTGGCTGTGGCGACCCGTGAAGGGAAAAGCCGAAAGAAGAAGAAGACCATGTTTCTATACTTATGTAAAACTGCTTTGAGACAGTGTGTATTGTTAAAAGATACAAATAAACTCAATTGAACCGAATTGAAATTTTAGGATACTGTATAAAAACATCTTCCAAGTGAATTGTGGAAAAAAGCTACAGCACCCAGATATTAGAAACATAAACAGTGATCAATCCCATGTCATGTGATGCAGGAAATGAATGAATAAAACCGTAGCTGAAGCTAGCTGAAGCTGAAGCTAGCTCTGAGCCACGTCCTCATACCTCAAACAAGCTTTTGGAAATGAATGAAAGGTGAGAGACTCCGCCTCCTTGTCCTGATTGGATGGATGTTGGTTTGTGTTATTTGTAAAAATGCAGTGAATAAACACAAGCTAAAGGGTAAACATCGCTTATCTCAATCTGAGGTCACAGAGAGAACAGACACGCCCCCAAAACAGTATGATCTCTGAACTTATATCTCCTCTAATTACTGACCTGAGAACAGCCCATATATCTGATCTCATTATATATATAAAATATGATTTAATAATAATTAGAAATTAGAATTAGAAGAATTAGAATTTCTTCGATTAGAAACTAAAAATCCTGATCTAATGTTTTCTTACTGTGTACCTGCGGCATGCAGGCAAAAGTTATTTGTTTATATCTCATCAATAACATTGTAATCTCTATTCAAGTCCTAGCATCTCTCGTGTCAGGACACGTCCCATTTCAGCTAAATCACTGATGTGAGCCTAGTGACAGCCTGTATGTTTGTTCCTGATGATATACCAGGGATATCCGTGGCGTACATCGTTACAGTCGCTCACCAAATTAGCCAAAACTTCAGCTGGCAGCGTTGCTCAAACAGATAATATTTACACAACCTCATCTCGAACTGCAGCGAGTGAGTCAGTGGTTCTGCAAATACAGACATGAAGTTCATCTAAAGCCGCTGACAAGATGACGGAACAATCCGTCATTAGATAATAAATTCATTTGTATTAAAAAAAAAAAAGTTTAATAAAAAAGTTCTTTATTTTTTTGAATATTAAAACTAATCTAATCTAATTTGATCTGAATCTAATGTAATCTAATCTAATCCTGCTGCACTACTGTAGAGTTGCTCACACACACACACACACACACACACACACACACACACACACACACACACACACACACACACACACACACACACACACACACTCTCTCTCTCTCTCTCTCTCTCTCTCTCTCTCAAGGAATTCAGCTGGCACCACACAGATTAGATTGACGCACACCACCAGAGAGATGGCATCGAGTGGTGTCGGTTAACCAGCAGGATTTCTTTAACTGCTCTTGTGGATGATGCAATCCGAGAAGTCAACTTTTTTTTCTTCACTAGTGCATGCACTCATACTCACACACTCGGTTACTCAAAACATTGCCTGATTCATTACAAGTCGACTCTCGAATCCTAAACTGTTGTTATTATTATGCAATATTATGCCTAATGATGATTCTTATTCGTGTAGAGTAGATGCCATAATTCAGAAACCCGGCCATGAGAAAATTCTTTCTTTGCTGTAAAAGAATGGAAGGATGGTCTTACTTTTTACTGGCCTCACACACATCCACGATGTTGGAGAAAAGGTGGTGGTGGTCCGTCTTGGTCATGGTGTCCCTGAGCTCCGGCGAGTCCTTGAACAGCCGCACGAGGATCATGAGGCTGTGCAGGTAGCTGTGTTCTGACGAGATCACTTCGAATATCGCCTGAGAGACGCACAACAGATTTAAGACTGATGATTTGTGTCTGAAAACACAAAGTTAACCCTATAATATTTCACCCTCTGACACCAGAGACTCCTTCCCTTAAACGAATGACTAAGTGGGACAAAATACTGTAGATCTAAACACTGCTAAACACTACAATCACACACGTCTCTTTTCTGAGCTAAAACATAAACAAAGCGCTACTTAAATAGTTATGCTATTACCGTTACCATAGCAACAGTAACGAAGCAGAACGAGCGCATTAATATAACACTGTGACTTATTTTACAATGGGAAAAGACTGTGAAAGTTGCTGCTGTTAATAAATACTTTAATTTTAAATAAAATTATTTAACACCGTTTGACCAATCAGAACAGAGAACCCAGCAACACTCTTGACACACTCCAGAGCTTCTGGTTATCACATTACTAAGTTTCTCCAGTATGACTCAGACACACTGAAGGTGTTTTAATCCGATCAGAGTCAGGTCTTGGCATTGGATTTGTTCGACTCCACCCTTCCAGTGAAGTTCTGCGTTTAGAGGACATCACTTGGGAGTGTTTGGTAATGAATTAAATACCAGTTAACTAGCAAAATATATTCTCAGAAATGCTGATAGCTCTGAAGAGAAAAGCCGAGTACAGATAATGCCCTTGGCGAAAATGCTGCAATATTTAATAACGCAGTGTTTGGCAAAGATACAGACCTCAGTGTGCCTGGATGTGTGGAGGTCGATCCTATCCTCAATAGGGCTATATTAGGATGTGCTTATTAGTCAGCTGGACATGCAGTTTATTTATCAGCCCTCATGTTTACACTAAGTATGATTTATGAGTTTAATACACATATCTGTAATGCACAGTGGTTACTAAGTAGACGCTGGATAAACAGTGCTGATAACAATGAGTGCACAACACACACACACACACACACACACACACACACACACACACACACACACACACACACACACACATGCTCTTATACACAAACACAAACACATGTACACACACATCACAATATAAACACACACACGCACATGTGCACACAGACACAGACACACACACACACACACACACACACACACACACACACACACACACACACACACACACATACACACAATACATTCTTGTATCAGGTTGGTCTTAAGAGCTCGCCAACAAAAACCAGCTGTTCAAAGTGGTATGTTCCAAAGCACTCAGAGAAAGAGGGGGGTGGATGAAGAGAGAGAAGAACAAAGGTAGAAAGCTATAAAAAGGAAGAACAGAAGCACATTACCTCTTGCCTTTTGCGTTCCTCTTGGCTCAGTCGTTCACAAACTCCACTTTTTGTAACCTGGAAGAGACCAGAGCAAACAGGATGAAGCACTGCACTATGATTAGCCAAGGATTAGATTTGAGTTCCAACAGTCAGATGTCTAATCTTAGCTAGCTTGTTAGCACTTGGCTGTAATTACATGATGCAGTAGTTAGTCAAATATTAACCAGCCTGTTAGTTAGCTTGCCTACATCTTTACACAGCATAATATTTAACCAAACTCTAGCTAGCTTGTCAGCAAACCTGTATAATTACTGTATACACAGTATACACAGCAGCCTAATATTATCTAGCTTGTCTTAGCGATCTGAACACAACTTGATTGTTAGCCTCTGCTAACTAATCTTAGCTTAATATGTTTGGCGTGCAGCTACGTAAAAATACATTTTTCATTAAATGACATTCCTGTGGTTTGCCTTGAAGCCAAACTACTGTCCTAGATGCTGTGACACTTAGCTAGCTATGCTAATAGCTGCTGCAGTCCATTACTGCTCTGCTGTGCTGGCTAGCTTGGCTAATCTTGCTAAATCATTACAGGCCATTTTATTCAATTCCCAGATGTGAGAGATTTTCTGAGGGATAGACGTGAGAAGGAGGGAATTCTCATAAAAGCAGTAAATAATACAGCTCACGGGAAAACTAAAGGAGGACAATAGAATCGGATATCGGCTAGCTGTAACAAAGACACCCCTCACACACCTGGTCTGAGCATGCTCACAGAGCTTTAGTGATTTATTTTTTTTTTTTTTTAGATATATGTATATAAATAAGTAAAGAAATAAGCCTCGTACCAGCTTTTTGTTTAGGAGCTGATGTTGTATGTTATAGTTTAGCACCGAATATATTGTTCCGTACCGAATGTGTGTGTGTGTAGGTGAGGATACTCAAATAACCCATAATGGTATTTGTATGTGAACAGATTGCAGTTAATTCATTTCCCTGATCAGGTTTCCTCCAGAGAAACTCTAAGCACCTGAGCCACATTCTATTCATTCGTAAACAGGGCAGAAAAACAAGGCTGGAAAGCTTCAGTGCTGGGTGAGGCGTATAAATGAAATGTTGCTGCTGCTTCTGCTGCTTTGTACCCAACAAAAACTTCCCAAATCAGAAGCGCCCAAAACCACGGATCAGATTCTATCTAACGCTGCACAGGAAATCAGGAGTTTGACTCAAATGACCGTGCCACACCCGAGGATAGAGTCTTAAAGGAGTCGTATAATCTGCAAGAACAAAAACTCTGTTCAAGAACTGAACCCATCAGTCATATAGATTTCATCTTCAATTACTGGTGTACAGTGTGTCATAACTGCTTCTTAACCAAAAAAATGTAAGTAAACAATCCTTACAATATAACCACTGAAACAAACATTCTTACAATATAACCACATTTTTTTTCTGATAAATAACTGAAGTTTGTTTCTCTCTGAAAATCCAAACGGAAAACAGTGAGACTTGTTAGATGTCTGTAGGCAGGAGCTGAACCTGGGCGTCCATCTAAAAATATCATATAAAGGCTCAATATGGAAAAAAAACTATATATATATATATTATACAAAAATTACTAACTAACTACTATACGTATCTGCTGTATAAAAGCCTTGCTTTGTCTCTATTCCCACAACATCCTTAATAAAACAGAACAGTCAGTCATCCAACAGTCAGTCATGTTTTTCTTATACGCTACTCAGAATTCTTTTCAGCTGTAAGGTCATATTCGGTGACATTACGTCCGACATGCGTGAAAAGCTGCTGTTTGTGATGAGCCAATAAGCCTCCTTAAATTGGTTTCTATTACTAAAGTCATTGTTCAAGTCATATCAGCTGTGATATTTTGTGTCACAGGATGGTTGTGATTAGGCACTAAACTGTGTGGTCACATACATTAAACCTTATAAATGTTTATCCTCTCTGAAGTGCTTAAAGGAAAAAAAAGTGTCTTGTAAATTTTTTTCACATTCAATCAGAACAACACTAACCAATCACAATGGTCTATGAAGTCAAGTATGCGGAAGAGGGCAGAAAAACTTTTACTACATCCAGGACATACACGAAACCATGGATCTTTAGTCACATACACAACAATATACAAATAAACACCTACAAATATCTGTGTTCAACACAGAGGCAACTTACTTCCTACCCAATGTTCATTCATTCATTCATTCATTCATTCATTCATTCATTCATTCATTTTCCACCGCTTATCCGAACTTCTCGGGTGACAGGGAGCCTGTGCCTCCACCCAATGTTAACGAGTGAAAATCAACACTTATGAATGAATAAATTAAATAAATATTATATACATGCCAAATAAATCAAATAAAATGACATAAATCGCAGTTAAAAAAAATTATTATTCTCCAGGTGAGATACGCCACCCAGCATGAGCACTGAAATGAAATGAAAATGGGGTAAAAAATTGGTAACGAAACGCAGGTCATGACATAAACTGGTGAAATCTGATCCTAGCCGGAGCTACAGTAGATAGTTATTTGGGAGTTAAAGGTGAAACCAGATGTGAATAACTGTCGGCTTTTGAATTCTGACAGCTGTCTGGCTTTGGTGCTAGCCCAGAGCATACACATTCTCTCTCTCTCTCTTTCTCTTTCTCTCTCTCTTTCTGTCTCACCTCCTGATCTCATAAACTCACTCTGGATTATATCGTCATAGCGCTACCTAAAGTACCTTCAGTAAACATACAGGACAAACTAAACAGAACAAATGGAGAAAGACAGGATAGGAAATAAAGAGAAGAAGTGACAGGGTTGACAGCACAAGCTCGTCACTAACCGTATCCAAGCAACACGTCTGCAATACCTAAACTTTTGATTGAACTTTAAATGGGTACTGAAAGAGCCAGGAGGCAAATTACACACCGAAGTCAGGTGATGACATCGGGAAGCGTCATCCATTATCGAAATGATATTTTCTCTCCTCTACCACAGGAAACCAGACACTTCTGAGAAACCCAGTGACAGAAACTACGGATCAGGAGTAAAGATAAGGTTACGAGCCCGAGGCTAAAGAAAATCGGTGACGTCATGCATGTCAAATTTAAATTGTCTCCCGGGGCTTTTCCTAGTATCCTTGCTGAAAAGGACAAGTGTATTTTTTCACACAAGACATTTGCCACACTAGACGTCCTAGCATCCATGCTAGCGCCACTTTAATGCAAGTAAGTGATCAATTCACTACCTACGCCCAGTTTTATTAATTTTATAACTCTATATCTTCATATAGTATAATACACACCGGGGATTACACACTCATTCATTCATTCATTTTCTACTGCTTATCTGATTACACCCTCAATTCATTCATTCATTAATTTTCTACCGCTTATCTGAACTTCTCGGGTCACGGGGAGCCTGTGCCTATCTCAGGCGTCATCGGGCATCGAGGCAGGATACACCCTGAACGGAGTGCCAACCCATCACAGTGCACACACACACTCTCATTCACTCACACACTCACACACTCACACACTCCGGAACAATTTTCCAGAGATGCCAAACATGACCATGCATGTCTTTGGCCCGGGGGAGGAAACCGGAGTACCCGGAGGAAACCCCCGAGGCACGGGGAGAACATGCAAACTCCACACACACAAGGCGGAGGTGGGAATCGAACCCCAACCCTGGAGGTGTGAGGCAAACGTGCTAACCACTATGCCACCATGCCCCCCTACCCTCAATTCATCTTTAATTAAAACATTAAAACTACTCGAAGATGAAACGTTGGCTAACATTTAGCTAACAGGCAAATTTTTTGTCAAGCATGCAAACTTCCTGTTTTTATATTAAAAACTATGTTCATCCAATATGTTGCCGAGCAACCAAACATGCAACTGAGAAGCAGGCTGGAGGTTTCTTTGGTTTTATGCGTTTATAGGAATTTGGGCTCGAGTCAGGTGTCTTATTAAAGTAGGAGACTTCACTTCTAGAAACTTCTCTTTCCTCGATTGCTCTGAGTGCCTTAAAAGATTTGAAAGTTCCAGGGAACGGAAACAGACGTAAGGGGCATTTTTATTTGAGAATTATATTCTCTGATTGATTTCCAGGTTATTGAATAAAGGATGAAGAATCAAAGAATCAAAATTTAGAGTGTTATTAGAGGCAAAACCTGTTGTAATAAATTTTAGAGACGTGACACGGGATAAGAGCCGAGGCTTTACAGATTTACAGGCCTCCTCTGCAGGATGGGCTTTAAAAAAAAATTTAACCCGTTTTTCCTTGTGTGTGTCCATGCACGCACACACACACACACACACACACACACACACACACACACACACACACACACACACACACACACACAGATGATTCTTTGATAACTTCTTCCCAGTCCCTCTGTGTCACTGTAATGTTTCCAGAACATTCCGGCCTACAGAGCAGCAGAAGTGGAAAACATCATTAAAGTCTCCCATCGTTCCAGACTAACCCAGATTACATAATTCCACAAACAGAATCTTCATAAAAACTCCAGCCTTCCACATTTTCTGCATTTTTTCCACGGGGTAGAATCTGTCGGAATTCGAGTAAGGAGCTGGAGCCGTGCCCTGACTGGAGCCATTTCCCTGAGGATGTAGTAGCTCTCTGCTTCTCTTTCCCTCCCTTTCTCTTTCTTTAGCCTTTCATTACTCGTCTTTCGCCGTATCGCTAAAATAAGATTTATCTCATTTATATTAGCAACAGAGAATTAGGACTAATTTCATTTTAGCCTTTCTGACAAAAAGGTTGTTTAAAATGCATAAAGAATTATTTCCATCTTCTGATATTCATAAATGTCCTCGCTCTCAGATCATTTAAATGTATTAATCTCTCTCTCTCTCTCTCTCTCTCGCTATCTCTCTCTCTCTGTGCATTTGTGTGTGTCAAAGAATTATTAAAACTTTCTCCATTATGTATTAGGATTTTTGTCTTTTTTGTTTTGCTGTCTCTCTCTCTCTCTCTCTCTCTCTCTCTCTCTCTCTCTCTCTCTCCCTCGATCTGTTAAAATGTATTAATATTTCTGTCGCTCTCACTCTCCATTTCTCTCTCTTTGTCCGTCATCCTCTGTTCTGTATCCTTGCCGTTCTGTCTCTCCATGTGTTCCTCTGTCTCTTTCTGGATATCTGTTTTTATGTTATTGCGTTCCTCTCAATATCTCTCTCTCTCTCTCTCTCTCTCTCTCTCTCTCTCTCTCTCTCTCTCTCTCTCTCTCTCTCTCTTTCTCTCAGGGCGGTTATGATTGGGACTCCCGTGTGACCGGACTGAACCACATTCCTCATAGCCCCAGCATTCCTTAACTCCACCACTATGTTTCTTCTTGCATGGGTATAAGTATTTGCTGAATTATAAACACACATTGATGTGTGTGTGTGTGTGTGTGTGTGTGTGTGTGTGTGTGTGTGTGTGTGTGTGTGTGTGTGTGTGTGTGTGTGTGTGTGTGTGCGTGTGTGTGTGTGTGTGTGCTTGGGAGGGGGGTGGGGTGGGGTGTTGTTGTTTAGGGCAGGATGCCAGTTGCCTTTAGGTGGTGAGCTGGTTGGTGTTGCTTGATGACAGTATTGCAGGATTGCAGTATGAGATGTTGTTTATTAAGTGGCTTCTGGGGTTTGGTGTTAAGGTGTGTATGTAGGTGTGAAGTTCTACTGATATTAAAGTAAACTGAAATCACAGCATGCTTACTCGAGAGTGTTACAAGCATCTAGATCTCCACTGTTGAGAAAAATGATGACGTTCATTTAAAATGGACTCAAGCCCCAGATTTGTAGTGTTTTAAACTACAAATAAAGTGATGCACGACTCCATCCTGGTCAGGGATGAGAGGGAGTCTACAACTGTCCCAGAGGGAATCAGATCCATCAGTGGTAACCCACATGGAGAACATGTAAAACTCCGACCGGACAGACAGAAACCTGAGCTCAGAATCAAGACCATGACCCGTGAGGCGACTAGGTGGCATGATATCTTGACCGCATCACTCACTGATACTCAAAATCTGGTTTCTGGCTTGTGATGAAATGTGTGTGTTCTTCATGTTCATAATAATATGTTAAAAAAAATGTGTCTTTGTTGCATCTCACCACACTGAGCTGACTCCAGGACGTCCGGATAGGTTTGTATTGCACCACGATGCTCTCGTCCGCTTTGGGCTCTCTGGATTCGGCGTCCTCATCCGAGTCGTTGTGCAGAGCCTTCTCCTGGTAGTTCTGATACAGAACTTCGTCTTCTGTAGAAAATAAAGGCACACGGATATACATAACCGATTTTAGCATCCCGAACCATTTGCTCAAGAAGATCCATTGATAGAATCTATTAACGGGGTTGCCAGATTGATTTTTTTCACCCAATAGATATTATTTAAATGCTGCTGTTCTAAAAAAGCAAAGCTCCTGGTGGGACAGTGTGTCATAACAGTAGAGCTATATGATGTGGTGCGCTAGTTTGGGTAAAGGAAATTAAGTGGCTAACAACCTCGATGATGTTTATTATAGAAATGCTGCCAGCAGTGTGAAGTGGCTGTTTGTGGGAAAAGTGTTGATTGCAGGAACAAAAATAAATTGTTGTAAACCTAATTCATGCAGTTCCTATAAAACTTTACATTTACGACCAAATCTTCTCAACGAAAAAATCTACATTAATGCCAATGTCGTCCGTACAGACCCTTCTTTGTTTTGATGATGATGACGTGAAGGTTGTAGCTACTATCTGAACACAAAGTGAGCTGTTTAGACTTTTAATTTTTTCTTTTCACTGACACATGGGTTTAAAACAACTCGATCAAAGCTTGACGTTCATTCTGGGGGAAAAAATAAATCACACTTAGCTGCTGAGAGTTTTTTTTGCCAATTATTTAGTTGTTTTCAATCTTATTTGGTTGCTTGCCAGTATTCCGTTTTAGTAACAACAGGTTTCTTTTTCCAGATCACCAAACAGATAATATCTGGTCAGTGTTGATCCATTTTAAATAATGAATGAGGTAGAAGATAAATACTTACAGAGATATTTTCATATTAAAACAGATTGTCAGTAAACGTAGGTGTTATAAACTAACTAGAAAATAGTTGTTAAATGATGTTACACCGTCTTTTAAGCCAAAAATCACAATCTTCATACAAACAAACAATCGTGAGATGACTATGAAAACACACACATACATGTTCTTATCATTTCCTAGAAATCTATGAACATGAAACCTGATCTTTTCAGTTTCAGTTTGAAATAATTATCATCAACATCTTGGCAGCTATAGAAAGCAAAGGAAATGTCATTACACGGACATAACAATAACATGTTAAATGCTTCTGAACTATTAGTACAAGAACCCCATGCGTATGGCAATGGAGGGGTTAGCTCGATGCTAACAACATACAGAACATCTGTCAAATAGAACTAACTTCTTCATGAAGGATGTAAAAGTTTACTTCAGATTAAATTGGCAGTCTGTTAAATGTTCACCAAACAAGACGTTTCAAGTTTGATAGAGGTTCAGAAACTCACAGGTCAAAGTACAGCAAGATAACTTTAACACAAAAAGATATTCACCACACCCATAAATAAACATGTTGTTGCACTGCCATATCCTTTCCTTTTCAGTGAATTAGCCTTTCTGCTAGCAAAAGATTTCCCCAAACATGTGTTGAATTGTTTACTGTAACTTCGCACTGATTTCTGGTGTCTCCTGCCAGAAATTTGTAAAGCTATGGCTAAGAGATTATGTAGCGGGTCTTACCTTCACTGTCAAATGTTCTCTGGGTCTGTAGTTTCTTCTTCTTTCCACTCTGCAGAAAACATCACCTAGCAATTAACCATTGCTCTGGTCTGTTAAATAACAGTCTTAAAAAGCTAACAGCAAACAAATCCTCACTCAGTCCTTGACAAAAGTTAGCATGAGGTCATTTCAATAATGACAAATAGTTCATATCAGTATTGGTGTGTTCTGTTTCCACCCAACATACTGTACGTATGTTTTTAATTGAGAAGCCTTGAAACACACGAGCGTCTATCGGGGCTTCTAGCTCTGATCACACTGGTTTGTTAGATTCTGAAAGACGGACGTTTAAAGACACGGTCCATTTCTACCTGCTCGTATATCCTTTCAACTCTTCGACCTCGGTGACCCCTTTATACACCCTTTGTCCCTTGCATGTGTCTAAGCTCATTTAAGGACGTTGGCGCTCTAAAAACAATGACATCCTTCATTTCTGTAGTGAGCCCGCTCATAATTTTGAAATACTGCAATGGCAGCTGTTTCATAACATCATTCGCCGTTCAATACCTCATATTTATTGTTTCTGTTACTTGTATTAGCAGTATTTAGGGACATGATTATCTAGCGTGGGTAATGGAAGTGTTCTGTTATCTTTATTGATAAGAAAATCAGACAGGGTCTAAAGATCTCAACAAACTGACAGATAAGATCGTCGGCTGATTAGCCGCAACCTGATGTTGGAATATGATTATTAAATGAAATTAAATGATCTATGATACACCTTTTATATTCTAGAAATATTTCTACAGGATATATTTTTGTCATATCGAACCTTTGTGCAACTAATTTAAGTGTATCAGTGTTTGTTGAAGAGATTAGGGTAAAGTCTATGTGTGATGACGTGAAGGACAGTCAGCTGGGTGCCAGTACAGAAAAATCATGTAGGTTGCTGTGTTACACTCTGTATAATGACCATAAAACGGAACATAGACATGCCTCAGCTTGTTGTGGAACACTCCAATAAAATATTAACAAAGCCATAATTAGAGTCTAATTATAAAGCAAAACACAGGTTCATATTTCCATTAAGTAGCAACTGTCTAACGGTTACGTGTTCTGAGCCTGATAACAAAGTGTTCTGTTACAGATGTACTTCTGGTCATATGACAGTATATTGTTGAAAAGATTTATGCTTTGGATTACGCTGGATTTTTTGCAGCTTATGTTAAGCACATGAACTTTTCACTTTGTCGGCATGTTACAGTATGTGCAAACATACATTCAGCCTTCAAAAAATACCTGTTTTATCATGGGATACAAGTCAGAATTTGAGGTTTGTACCATCCAAGGTGTACTCTTTGATGGTTCTCCTGATAGTTTAAAGTTTGTATCTTGCTAAAAAGATGCAGATTTTCTCTGACACCATGCACAAGGTTCTCTACTCACCTTGCTTTTGGTGGGTCGTGGACTTCTGGGTCCTTCTTTCACCTCCCGAACTTCTTTTAGTAGGTTAGAAGGGACTTTCAGTTCTACACCACTGACCACAGCCCGGCGGTATGATGTAGACCTCAGGCCCCTCCTGAACAGCCCTGGAGCATCCTCACCATCCGCCTCTTCAACATTCTTGCTACTGGAGAAGAAAGAGCCACTCTCCACCATGCTGCGGGCACGGAGGGAACGTGTGGATGGGTCTGTCAGCCCCCCAGACTGGCTAGTTTTGCCTGGCCGTCTTTCAGATGCCAGGTTATGAGGAATGAGCTGTTGGGTGCCCATCTTTATTGCAACAGGGCTGTGTGTACTAAGGACCATGCTGGGCAGGGGTGACTTGCCTTCTGACCCTGGAGAAGAACTTGAGGACTGGCATAAAACTGGAGATACTGTGCTGCTTTCGGATGGAGATGGAGATTGAGGGGTAAAGGGCTCAGATGGTGTGCTGGGAACAGAGGATGAGGAAGAAGAGCAAGAAGAAAGGGAGCGAGTGCTAGATATGGAGCTCTGAGATGAAGAATTTCGAAGAGCAACAGGAGAAGAATGCTGCTGAGAGGTATTCTGGGAGGGAGAGCTTGATTTCTGTGGGGTTCGTTTATCTGGGGAGGAATCCGCAAAAACAATCTGCTCTCTCTGGGAGATGAGGGTAAATGGGTTGGACAGACGCTTTAGAGGATCACGATCTCTTTTAACATCCTTTTTGTTCAAGCCATTTGAGTTTTTTTTAGATAGGGTGGTTTTAGGCACCTGGTTACTGTCCACAGATTCATTATTATTCTCTGATCTGAACCTAGCCAAAGAAAAGCGACCACTGGATAGATGCCCAATGCTAATGCTCCTAACAACACGAGTTTTATGGGCAGGTTTGTTCAAAACATGTTTGACCACCATGGTTCCTGGTGGAGTTGTGATCTTCTCTGCAGGTTGTGTAAGGGTGATAGAGCACTTGTCCTCCACAGGGAAATCTGCCATAAGCACACCGTCAATCTGATAACTCAGAGGTCTTGATTTGAGCTTCTGGTTGCCGTTCAAGACCTGGTCCGTGGCACGCTTTTTCCACAGAGGAGCGATGATGTTGCTGTTGCTGTTGGAAAGATCGACCTCGTTGCCAAAATCCATAGTAGGGTCACTGCGCAAACATTGCGGTCTGAAGCGAAACCGAGACACGATTCATTTATAAGCAGCAAACCGCAGTTTCCTGTTACTTTCTCTTATCACTTATTAACTAGATGGAGCTCTCTGGAGCAAAGGGTTGGACAAGTCATGGTAAATAAATATTCATGAGTGAAAGACAGTCTATAGCACTCAAAAATAACAGAAATAAATATGCCAAACTGCACTACTCGCGTTGCTAGGGTTGTAGCTAGGGTTGTTGTTAAAGGGAACATGTGTATACTTAATAAGTATCTTTTAACTTTAACAGTAATTTAGCCTAACTGGAGCTTAAAGACCCTGATGTATTTTTCTAAGAGGATAAAGAGGACAGTTTAAATCTTTCTCTTTTTTGGTTGATGTATTAAAACAAACTAGGCTGCATTAACCAAATACCTGACAACTGTTTCTAACCTCCACACTTCTGAAGTTCTCAGCAGTTACTGTTTAACCAGGTGACAGGACAAATGGGCAGACTGAAACCCGCACTAAACCAATACACTGAGAAAGTTACAAACATAGAAATAAAGGTTGCAAATCATATTTGTACTTGTACCTGGAGGTGCATGAAGAAAGCGTTCATCTTTTTCTTTCAAGTGAAGCTTAATGTGTTTTGGTGACTATTTCACTTTAGAATAAAGCAAAATCAGCAATAATTAAGGTCTAATTAAGAGGTTTTAGAGGTGAAAGATACACCATAAAGCTTGTTCCCTAGTGCACAGTATTACTCTGTTATTCTAGGAGAAATGTTACTCCAATAACAAACCAGATACAAACATATGAACTTTACCTTTGCGTGCAGTCAGTTTTTAAAGCCCAGTTCAGCTCCTCCGTGTCTAAGTGCTGCTGAAGCTTTAAAAGCTAAAGGCAAATTATTATTCGCAGTTCAACAGAGTCCACTGTGTTTAGTCCACATCCTCGCGCGCTGCTCTACGAGGAGCCCCGTGCATCCGAGCGCGACCTGCGACCGGAGCTGAATGACGGAGTTTTTGGCACGAGCGCGAAAGATTGTCCGACGGTTCGAGTGACGTCATGCACACGCCCATCTTTCAGTGTCCTGCTTAACACTTTCCTTTTACAACGTCTTCTTCTTGTTGTTTTCTTCTTCTTTCTATTTTCTTTCCTTTAGACACAGAGGGCTGTTTTTATCTGTTATATCTGTTGTGAGAAAAAATACCTTTTCGATAAAGGAAGAACCCCCCCCCCAAAAAAAAAATAAAAAAAAAAAAAAAACGCATTCGTCTTAAAATAAAGTTTTTTGGTTTTTTTAAGCAATTACAAATCTTTTTTTTGTTCTGCTATTGGGCTTTTCTGCTATTGGGCTATTTTTTTTAGCTTTGCTTTACAGTTCATAATACAACACTCGTCATGTATTTAAACACACACACACACACACACACACACACACACACACACACACACACACACACACACACACACAATAATGCATTAGATGTGAAAAATGATAAGAATGATACTTTATTGACCATTTTGTGCTACTTCAGTTAGTATTTCAGTGGCTTCCTCTCACTTCCCAAAACATGACAGTAAGTTCAAGTTGTATGAAGAAAAGATTTAACAGTCTCCACAGCTTCATTGCGCCAAAGTGAGTGTGCATTACATATTTAGTCCACTAGGTGGCAGCAAATCTCTTGTCAGGTTTGATCTTCTGCAATGTTTTACTCCTTCTGCAGGTGGAAATGTTTATCTACACTGTTCGATATGATGGGTTTAGGGTTCTGAGCTGCAAACTTGGAACCATCTGAGATGATGAAATACTCTGTTTTAAGGTTCAGAAAGAGACACAAACCAAAAAACCTTTCAGGTTTGAGGACTTGCACAGCAATGTGCCACTTTATACACTATTTACACACCATACTGCACCTGGTATATATTCAGTCCTTAAGTGTTTCATGGACATTTCACATGATATTTAATATGAAAATACATTTTAATTTACATTTCATTTGTATAGCACTTTTAACAATGAACATTGTCACAAAGCAGCTTTACAGAAATATATAGATATATAAATTCAGAAACTACAAATGTATATATTTCTAAGTATAAAACAAGATATGCAGCTTAATATTTTAGATTTCCTTATTAAAGTATATCATCATTCTAATTTATCGTCATATCACAGAAAAACAAGATAGAACTAAGGACTGTGTTTACTTCCTGCTTCTCTCTGCTCGATTCTGATTAGATCTTCCAAAAAGGTCCTGCGTGATTCCATGGAAACGGATTAATCCATTCTGTAAGAATGGGTGATCATTTTGCCTTTCTAGTTATAGTCTATACGTACAGACTTGAATTCATTTATAAGAAAACAAGTATCACATGAATGTTTTATTTGTTTGAAAAGTATATTTCGTTGTAACTACAAGGATTATTTATCAGTCCCGGTCACTCTGACGCGTCGCTGTAACCTCACAGAAAATAGTGTAACTGCGCAGCTTGACCACAAGGTGGAGCCAAAACTCTGTTTAAGCAACGGTGATCAGGAAATAAACATTTTTATTTTAAAATATATTTTTTTAATTATCCTAATGATCAAACAAACCAAACAAAAAGTTGAACTAATTAAACTGTAAATAGTAAAAAAAAAAAAAAAAAAAACAGTTTTATACATAACACATGGATTCAGACAGTGTTTACTGTCTTTTTTTTCTGCTACAATTAGAGAAGAGCTAAAAATCCACAAACACTGACAAACATTTACGGCATTTGGCAGACACTCTTATCCAGCGCGACTTACGTTTATCTCATTTATACAACTGAGCAATTGAGGGTTAAGGGCCTTGCTCAGTGTCCAAGGAGTGACAGCTTGGTGGGATTTTAACTCACAACCTTCCAATCAGTAGTCCAACACCTTAACCACTAAGCTACCAAGTCCCACAAACAACACAACATACCAGAATAAATACATGCTTTGCTACATTAAAAACAAAAAACACAAGCACATTAAACATCACATTAGCGTGCAGCCACACGGGCCCTTGGGTATGCAATTTAGCCAGGAAAGTTTCTTTTTGTCTAAGATGGCAGCCACCAAACGTTCACTACCATTACTAAAGAACTGGATGTGGCTTAAGGCAGATGTTTATAGAAAACATGGACTTCTTAGCAACATTAGCTTCATCAGTGTTGAATTAAAAGTTCTGTGGATGATGATTCTATATTAAACTTCAATAAACTGTCTTGGGGGTGGGGGTGGGGTGTGTGTGTGTGTGGGGGGGGGGGTAACCAGTTCAACTGATTCCATTCCACACCATTGTTCATTGAAAAGCAATCGCAGACCAACATGCTGAAGAGGATCAAAAACGAGGCTTAATAAGAACAACAAGGTTAAAATTGATCGAAGATTAATATTGTATTATCTTATTATTATTATTATTTTTATTAACTTATTATTGTTATTATTGTTTTTTTTTTTTGTAAGTTTCAAGAAATAATGACCAAGTCTTTATATTTTTGAAATGATTTTATCATTTCACTTGTCTTTTTTTCTTTATTGTTCATTTAGCCTGATTAGTTTTGTTTCCATGGCAGACTTTGTTGTTGTTTTTGGTTACTTGTATGTTTGTGGTTTTCGCCTTAGTGTCAATAACGTATGACTCAGAATTTTTTTTAAATTCAAGAGTCTTTCTGTTTTTTTTTAGTTTTAGTTTTCGTCTTCTTTATTTATTTATTGTTTGTTAGTTTATTTTTTTTGTATTTGTTTTCATGTTTATATCAACAAGTAATGACCCCTGGTGCTTTTACCTTTGAAAAATAGAAAGGCATTCTTACTTTTTATTTTAATTTACTTTCTTCAGTTTTTCTTTGCTTGTTTGTAGTCTTCATGTTAGTTTTATTGACTGATTTCTCATTTCAGAAAAAGAACAACAATTAATTTCGGAACAATCTTTGTCTTTTCCGTTTAATTTGATTTGATTTCATGTGCAGTTATTAGAATGTAGGGTTGTCGGTGTCTTCTTTATTAAAAAAAGTACATTTTGAAATCTTTTCCCTTTTACGTTTGAATTTTGAATATTTAGATTTCAGATGCAACCTGATTATTTTTTGTAGATTTCATTTACATTTGTTTATTTTATCTTTTTGATTTATTAGCTTTTTTGTGGTTTTGAGAGCTTTGAGATGTTCTTTCTTTCTTTCTTTCTTTCTTTCTTTCTTTCTTTCTTTCTTTTGTTAGTTAGTTAGTTAGTTAGTTACTTAGTTACTTAGTTATTTCCATTATTTCTTCACTAGCTGTAAAATCTCATCCATCCCAAAACCCACACACTCTTCCTCCATCCCTCAGGTTGTTCTGTAAACCTGGTCCAATCCCCTGTGTGCTCAGTGAAGCGTTACACTTTTCTCAGGACTGGAGTGGTTCTGTCTGACATGCAGGGACTGTAGAAACAGCTCAGTGATTTTGGCTGCTGAAGTGCGAGCCAAGCAGGACGCCGTGAAAGTGGCGGTGAGTCATCGTGCATTAAGACGAGGTCTGAGAGTGCGCTCTCTCGTGTTACTGCTCAGAACATCTCGCTGTTAAAACCTGCGTGGGCAGAGCGTCTGTGTGAGTGGATGCAAATAAGTCGGCGAAGTTCAGTCCTCTGGATCTGCCTCCAAACCCCATCAGGATACAGAGGATTGTTGTGGATAATTACAGCTGATGCTCCCCCAAGAGAGCCGTCTGAATCATATCTGAATCATATTTCTCTCTAATCATCACCAGCACGCATATTACAACATGAAGCAATGCAGTGAAATTGTCTTCAAATTCAAACAACCAGGGATCAGCTTCCTATAAAAACTTATTACAGCATGCACCTGGCACACACACACACACACACACACACACACACACACACACACACACACACACACACTGACTCATTCATCTACATCTTTTTTTATGGCCCTCATGGTTGTTATAGAAACAGATTTGAAAAAGACCAAAAGTGGCCACCTGAATGGAAAGTATGTTACTCTGAGACACCTGCTCTGTTCCTGAAGAGAGGAAGTGATGTTCTTTAGAAATATGTTTTTTTGAGTATGAGAAATGTTAGGTTTCTTGAGCTATCATTTTTTAAGCATTTTCCTCAAAGATGCACAAGCGCATGTTCCTCTGACACCTTCTTCAGACATGTGTTCCTCTGACATGATACTCAAACAAATGTTCCTCTGATATATTTCCCAGAGATGTTTCTTTGACCAATGTTCCTCAGATACACGAGTCTTACATGATCTTCAGACATGTTACTCAGACACATGCTCTTCTGAAATGTTCTTCAGACACATGTTCCTCAAACATGATATTCAGATACATGACCCTCAGACATCCTCTTCCTTAGACAAGTTCCACAGACACGCTCTTCAGATATAGGTTCTTCAGACATATGACTGAAGAATATTCCCAGACAAATATTCCTGTCTGATGCTCCTCAAACACATGTTCTTCAGACACCCATTCCTCAGCGATCTTTTCTTCAGTCTGATATTCCTCAGAAAGCTGTTCCTCAAAGACATGCTCCAATTTCCCAGAAACATGTTCCATTTGATACCTTTTGCTCAGACATGTATTCCTCACACCGCCCTTCCTTAGACGTATTTTCCACAGACCCACATTCCACAGACCCACATTCCACAGACACACATTCCTCTGAGACAGGGCCTTCAAATAGGTACCTCAGAGACATGTCGTTCAGAGACCTGCCTCAAGGACACCTGTTCCTTCAGATGTTCTTCAGCCACATATTGCTTGGCTACAGGTTCCTCCTCAGAGACATGAGTGATGCTCCTCAAAGACACCAGTTCCCACAGAGACCTCCGAAGACACCTTTTGTTAATTTTATCAACATGGATTGAAATATAAAGAGTGTCTAGGATTTCTATCCTGGCCTTCAGACACTACATTAAAGGAAACGGTTGTGCATTAGGACGTATCTGTGATTCTTCTCTCTGAAAGCTTCTTCTTTACACACTCTCCGATTCTTCAAAGCACACTGGAAGAATCGATACGTCCTTAATGACGGAGGAATCGGATTGATTTCCAGGTCACACACTAAAGGACACAGGAAGGAGAAGAACCAGAGAAGTGTGAAAAAAACAGGAAGTTGAAAACAGAAAGAAGGAAACAGATAACGGTTAATCCGGAAACTACACACAGCCAACTGATCACAAGGCGCTCGATTGTTTTTGAGAAGAGAAGAGAAGAGAAGAGAAGAGAAGAGAAGAGAAGAGAAGAGAAGAGAAGAGAAGAGAAGAGATTATTAACAGTAAACAGAGAATAAATCTGGACTGAGATTTTCTGCTCATGTTAAAACCCTAAGAGTTGTAGTCAGGTGTCTAAATATCTTTAGTCCTTTAGCACAACTATACCTTCCAGGTGAAGAGTGAAGATATTTTCAGTCACATGTATCACATGAACACTTCAGTGACGTTCCCCTGAGTGTCCCAGGTCTCAGAACAGCATTACATCCTGTACATTACAACCATCCCAGATCAACACACTCCAGTGAAGATGGATGTCCTGCTGCTTTCTCATTTCTGCAGAGTGTCTCCTGTGACCCTGCATATAATTCTCACCTCCTTTCAGCAACCATAACACACACACACACACACACACACACACACACACACACACACACACACACACACACACACACACACACACACACACACACACACACACACACACACATCAGCATTCACTAATGAAATGTCATAATCAAACTCAAACACAACTATTTCCAGCTTAGTTTGAAATCCAGCCTCCTTGCAACCAAACACAGGGTGTGAACTACAGGGGGCGCCGTTTTACCTTTTACTCTATCTTCAATGACACAGAGAACAATCACTGGGATAGGAATTGTGAATAAATTGAATTATACAGGATTAAGCTTCAACTTTGCAGTGTAAGGAAGGAAATATTCACAGCATCTACTTTTATAGAACTAATAAACATAATAGACACAGTGTCACGTTACTGTTATATTAAACAGTTATAACATCACATAAAGAGTTTTATCCTCTTATAATACAGCAATTAACCTGTTCGTTCCTCAGAAGCTCTTGGTTGATTTATTCCACTGGACTATAAACTGAAGTAGAAAGGACATTATTGACATTGACCTTATTTCTGTCCAGTGTCTCTAAATGAGGATGAGGTTCCCTTCTGTGTCTGGTTCCTCTCAAGGTTTCTTCCTCGTATCATCTCAGGGAGGTTTTCCTCACCACTGTCACCTCAGACTTATACCTGAGATAAATATGAACTTAATTTTAAATTTAAAAAACTTAAATAAAAAAAAATAAAATAAACTATAAAGCTACATTGAGGCAATGTTCGTTATTAAAATTTCTATACAGATATCTGTACACAGTAACACTGTGGCGCTTGATATCAGTTCCAATAAGTAAGGTCTTAATGTTTAATTATTCCTGCAGTAGGTCGTAAAACAGAATAAAGTACTGTGATAAACTGTAAGCTCTCATAGAGTACAGTAATGCTTTATATATTACTATATGTTTTATTGTATATTATACACACACACACACACACACACACACACACACACACACACACACACACACACACACACACACACACACACACACACACACAAGCATCATGCAGTGTCAAAATTTTGATGTTAAGGTCCTCACCAGGATAGCAAGACAAAGACAAAGACAAGTGTGTGTGTGTGTGTGTGTGTGTGTGTGTGTGTGTGTGTGTGTGTGTGTGTGTGTGTGTGTGTGTGTGTGTGTGTGTGTGTGTGACAGACCTAAAGCCTGCTGCACAGCATTTATTTTAAGCTCTTAAAAACTCCATTATAAGGCTCTTCATCTTTTGCTTTATATCAGGGCAGAGTTTTCACTCCCCGTCACACGTCACAGCTCAGTGACTCCATCTTTCACTGCCTCACACACACACACACACACACACACACACACACACACACACACACACACACACACACAGAGAGAGAAATAATAGTCTATGGAGTTGTTCATCCCTCCCCTTCCATTGTTTCTATCCTCTGTTGCTCAGACTGGTGTAATCAGTCTACTGCTGTGAGCGAAGTATCTGCATCGCCTTTAGACTGTTAACTTTAGATCAGATCAGTTCATACAGAGAGAGAGAGAGAGAGAGAGAGAGAGAGAGAGAGAGAGAGAGAGAGAGAGAGAGAGAGAGAGAGAGAGAGAGAGAGAGAGAGAGAGAGAGAGAGAGAGAGACATGCATTTACATACACGGACAATTTATTGTATATAAAAACAGATTTAGTTTTAAGAACAACTGAAACCTGCAAATTTCCTAATAAAAACAGTATTTAAAAAAAAAGATGTTTTATTAAGCAAGAAAAGTTTTGACATTGTGGATCTGTGACAAAAAAAAAGGAAAAAAATTATGCTTTTTTTTAAATAAATTTACATTTTAAATTTAAAATATAATAAATATAAAATTTTTATATACCTTTTTTTTCTCCAGAATTTATATAAAATGCCTAAATGTCCTCTGATGACATGTTAATGGGTGTATTATTTAACTGGTTTTTGGTGCCTCTGAACATTTTTTCAGAATAGCATCATGCCGTTTTGTAAGAAATCATCTCAGATTCTTTTCTTTTTCTCTATTCTTTCCCTCCAGAGACTTTCGCAGATTCACTCGCTTGTTTCTGTAGATTACACCAGACAGCCTCGGTTAAATTAATTCCTTTACAATTTCCCCACATTATCTCCACTCATTAAAGGGTCTTACAGTGTTCAGTGATATTAACATCTGCACAGACTGACTCCTGAGTGTTTGTCCATAAGGTTAACCTTCAACCACTAAAATTCAGTGTAAGGTTATGAACAGAGGGAAAAACACCGGTCTCAGAGTCCTGACTGTAAAAATGTTTGAGTG
Source organism: Tachysurus fulvidraco (assembly GCF_022655615.1). Taxonomy (NCBI): domain Eukaryota; kingdom Metazoa; phylum Chordata; class Actinopteri; order Siluriformes; family Bagridae; genus Tachysurus; species Tachysurus fulvidraco. Next base: position 24,527,033 of record NC_062530.1, on the reverse strand, counting down.
TTTAGAGAATGCTTTAGACAGAGAGTTTAAAGGATAAAATTCCTCCATAGTTCCTCCTTTAGGAAGCTCTAACATTATGAACCCGTTATTAAAAGAGTTCTCTGAAGCAGCACTGATGCCGTCCCGGGAGACAAGCCTTAAGAGAAAGAGACAGACAGACAGACAAAGTAAGTAAACACTGAAACAGACTCGTATCCATCGGCGATAAAGATAATCTTCGGGAAGATGAGGACGAGGATGAGACGAGGCGAGATGAGATGGCTTAATAGAAGATGCGAGACAAGAGAGAAAAGTAGGACATACTGTAGATAGTAGAGGATAAAAAAATCCTCTCTCACATCTTATTTCTCTGTTCTGTCTCAGAAAGCCGTGTTGTGTCTAGATAGAGTTCATCCTCAGGGACTTCCTGTCTGTCTCACGCTGCGTTGAGCCCCTGCAGGCACCCCATTCAGAGAGCCTGAACTAATTACACATCACCTCCTCTGTTAATTGACAACTAAATGAAATTGTCTAATAGCACAGCTCAACCTTAACCACACACACACACACACACACACACACACACACACACACACACACACACACACACTTACCTTATACAGAAAGACAGTCTTGTGAAGTCTTGTGCAAAACAGCAATCCACTGAAATGTGAGACAGCATGTGCAAAGAGCAAAAACAGTGTGCATTACAGCATGTAAAGTGTTTGATATGATGGTGCTGTTGACATGGATGCAAATAGGAAGTGTGTGTGTATTTGGTTCTGGGTAATTACTGTCCATACAGTTGATAGTGCATGTGTGTGTTGTGCTTGGTACAGTTCAGTGCAGTTATTGAGGAGTCTGATGGCTTGTGGAAAGGAACTGTTACATGGTCTGGTCGTGAGGGCCTGAATGCTTCAGTACCTTTTTTTCAGATGGCAGGAGGGTAAAGAGTGTGTGTGAGGGGTGTGTGGGGTCATCCACAATGCTGGTGGCCTTGCGGATGCAGCGTGTTGTGTAAATGTCCATGATAGAAAGAAGGGGGGGGGCTTTTTTCAGTCTTCGTAAGAAGTATAGATGCTGCTGGGCTTTCTTGGTGATGGAGCTGGTGTTGAGTGACCAGGTGAAGTTCTCCGCTAGATGAACAGAAAGAAATTATTTCTCTTGACGATCTCTACAGGACATTATTCATAACAACTCTCTCAGATGTTTATAGCAGTTTATAATCACACCATCCAGTGTCACCCAGATTAGGATGAGGTTCACTTTTGAGTCCGGTTCCTCTAAAGGTTTCTTCCTCTTCCATCTAAGGGAGTTTTTCCTCACCACAGTCGCCTCAGTCACCTCAGGCTTGTTCATCAAAGATAAATACAAACACATTTAAATATAAGTCTAAAATTAATCTTGAACTTTTTGTTATTTTTTTTATTTCCCCGTAAAGCTACTTCGAGACAATGTCCATTATTAAAAGTGCTACACAAATAAAATACAATTGAATTGAATTCTTCATTAGTCTGTGATTTGTACATGACTGAACTCATCTTAAATTCATATTTAAGTAAGTATTAGTTCAGCTAATAGTGCATGGTTTATTCTTGTTTATTTCTTGTTTATTCTTATTCTTACAGCTACATGTATGTATAAACTGGTTGGTTCCAGGTCATGACAATTATAACATATAAACAGTTGTTCCTTCCCCATCCTTCCATTTTGTCTCCTGAAGTCAATAAAACAAGAAAATAGAAAAAGCTAAATCCTTCCTGTGTCAGAAAAGACCTGACTTTTACAAAGCTCTGACACCGGAGACTCCTTCCATCAGCATTATATAAACTTGTCTAAAACCTGTCTTGTTACAGAAAACGTCGCCATATCAACAGTTACACACTTCAAATCGCTGATGATTTTGAGGAGCGTCTGCTACACGAGTCCATGTGTTAGAATTAATAACAACTTTGAACGAGAATATTCATCCTAATCTGTCGGGTCGCTGTGCCGTGCACGGCACGGAAGTCAAAGTGACCACTAGGGGATGACCCAGAAACAAGCTTCAATTCAACTTTAAAGCATCAAATCCTCCAAAAACACGAAAAAACCTATTTACCTATTAAAGTTTATACTCTCAATATTTTTTTAAGCCCACACACAAAACACAATATGATTCACAGCCTTCATACAATTAGAAAAAAATTTTGGACAAAACTGACCTAGGTGGCGCTAGACCGGTTTTTCCCTTACCTTTAGACGCGTCTCTTTCTTCACTGGGGTAATATATTCCAAAACAAATAATCCACAAAAATCCACACAGGTCCAAGGAATTGAAATCTGTAAGCCTTTTAATCCAAAACGCTCTGGTCGCGCCGCAAATATTCCGTTAGTGTTCTGAAAACTGGAAACAGAAGTGCGCCATCATCTCGTTTTGCCGCTCTAACTTCTCATTGGGATATTCAAAAATTCAAAGTCTACGTCATATTTATAGCCCAGGTCCTAACGAATCAAATAAGCCCTCATTTGAGCCAATCGGTGCTTGTATGGCAGAGATAGATGGCTGAGAAGCCAATGGTGGCATGACCTCATTTTTGGGAACCCGCATTTGACTGACAATTACTCCTTCCAATAGCAATGAAATGGGCCGGGACCTATACAGCTGTTTAGCCAATAAGCAGATGATTCCAGCGCTATGCGGCATGCCGTATGTTCTTTGCCTGTGTCTGCGTGAACTGGATGCGCAAAAGAATTCTTGCGTAATCCCTGACCTTTTGTCCCTCTCACAGCTCAGGGTGTCAAGTTACAGGCCTGTTTTCACACCAGAGTGATAGAGAGAGAGTCTCTGCTTGTTTATGGCTTGTCAGACTGAGCCTGCAGCCTTTTATTTCAAAGTTATACAGTAAACAAGTACACAAAAACGCTGCACCAGACGACCAGGGCCGTAGAAAAATATTTTTATTGAAGCCATTTTTGGGTCTTTTGACTTGAATTTTTTTTGGTGAAAGCCAAGACATGTGGCTATGACTCTCTAAGATTAATCAGTTTATCAGGTAAACAACCCAGGCGGAAATGAAAACCTTCCATTCTAGCCCCTGTAACTTTGTGCCAGTAAGGCCTAGAATCAATCTAGTATCAATCTAGAATGAAACTAGTTTCTGAAACTAGAGAATCTCTTCTTTCCAATGAGACCAGGCTCACCCCTGTGTGTCAAAGTATGTGGGAGCTGTACCACTTTTTGTTGGGTAGGTCATGTAGGCAAAAAACCTGCAAAAGGGGGGGCGATGCATACAGTGCTGGGGTATAAAAATACACGGATATCTGGGGAGAATTAAAGGGTGAGGCGTTTGTAAACAATCCATGGAGAAAAGCGTGCAGGGGCGAAACCTCAGGCAAACACAGGACAATTAATCAAATGCAAGAGAAAGAGAAGAAGCAAAATTGCTCAGAAAGTCATACTGGAAAGGTAAAAGTTCACAAAGACACTTGGGATGAATACGTGCGAGTAAACAAGGGTTAAGAGGACAGATCTGAGTTCAATAATGCAGGTGAATGAGGTCTGGATTGCAGGGTGGATTACTGATGAATCCGGGATTGGATGTGGAATTGGATGCGACGTCTCGGTATGTTGTTTATGACTTTCATGAGTCACCTCAAATCCTTGTGTTTTTCTGTGTGTTTGGTTCGACGTGATGCTTTAGACTGTCGATCCTTGTGTTACCTTTTTATTCACTAATCACTAGAATCTGAAAACCGCCACTTTACCAGATCAGTATTTTCTGGATGAGCTTGTGTGAGAGCTGTTCTACTGATTGCTGCAGAATTTCAGCCTGTTTTCACTTTTCTTGGCTTAATAAAGTAAACGTGTCGTCTGCTTCGAGTCATCGGACACCTAATGAGGCACATTAAATTAAATTCACTAAGCTTACAGAACCCGTCCTTGAGAACACCATGTCTTTCATGTCTTTTAGTTACTTTCCTGCTGTAATACCGAGTCGGATTCAACTAATCAGCTAATTAACAGCCCTGAGTCGTGTGTGTTAGAGCAGCAAATCACTAAAATATGCAGGACTCCTCAGTATCTCAGGAACATCTTCACTGTCTGGGAACCTGTGCTGTAGATAAAGCAAACTTCTGATCTGGTTAAAAAAAACAGACCTGGATTCACAAGCTGTAGTACTTTACTCTAATGTTCATACTAGCAAGCAACTGGATTTTATTTTTTTACGTCAACGTGACCAAAGACGAGTCACAATTACACTGACATTTGAACTGAATGATCAGTAAATATCTTAATTATAATTATCGGGGGTGGGGGGTGGTGGTATGGGGCACGGTGGCTTAGTGTTTAGCACGTTCCCCTCACACCTCCAGGGTTGGGGTTCGAGTCCCATCTCTGCCTTGTGTGTGTGGAGTTTGCATGTTCTCCCCGTGCCTCGGGGGTTTCCTCCGGGTACTCCGGTTTCCTCCCCCGGTCCAAAGACATGCATGGTAGGTTGATTGGCATCTCTGGAAAATTGTCAAATTGTGGTGTATCCTGCCTCAATGCCTGATGACGCCTGAGATAGGCACAGGCTTCCCGTGACCCGAGAAGTTCGGATAAGCGGTAGAAAATGTGAACAAATTGTGAACTCTATGAAGCACCGCCAAGCTACCACTGTTGGTACCTTGAGCAAAAACTACACCAGGTTACGTATGTAACCCGGTTCCCTGAGAAGGAAAGGAAATGCTTCTCATAGCATCAGCACTGACGCAGCGTCGAGTTCCCTCATAAAGGGAACTGCACCGGGTTACATATGTAACCCGGTTTCCTGAGAAGTGAACTCGACGCTGCGTCAGTGCTGACGCTATGAGAAGCATTCCCATAGCGTCAGCACTGACGCAGCGTCGAGTTCCCTCGAAAGGGAAGCTGGTGATATCAAACCCATTTCTGCTCTCTGAGAGGCACCAAGTTCTTGTTCACAATCATCTAATGAACAATATGAAGGTGTTTATTTTCAAACACTACAATTCTGAGTAAGGTTATAAACAGAGGAAAAAACACACATCTCACACTGAAAGAGAAAGTGAACTGAAAGAGTCGTGACTTATTTTAGATCAAACTCACAGACACATCATTCAATTGTTTATACATCCAATATGTCTGTTTCCATTCTGCTGGAAGACTGGGACACTAGTGTAGTGGTAAAAAGGGATAAATAAAAGATTATGTTTTGTAGTTAAACCAATGTGGGTGTGCAAACTTTTTGATAGATAGATAGATAGATAGATAGATAGATAGATAGATAGATAGATAGATAGATAGATAGATAGATAGATAGATAGATAGACAGACAGACAGACAGACACAAACTCCTGGAGGTGTTAGGATGTACCTGACACCTGTGTGAGCAGATCATCAGGTGCATCTCAACACCTCCAGGCACATTTCATGAGATCTGGATCCAACAATGAGGTTATCCATGAGGTCATGAGCTTTCACCCCGGTGCTGTAGGCCGTGCCTGGTGGGAGGAGTCCCATCAGAGGAGATTGAATTAACGAGTGATGAATGAACGAGCAAGGCACTGGGCACAGTGTTGCTTTGAGCTACTAAAACTACTATGCACTATGATTGTCCTTAGGGAGATGACCTTTGACCTGTGAGGTCATGTCAGCCAGCAGCAGGAATGTGTTTTGTTTTGTGTGTGTGCGTGTGTGTGTGTGTGTGTGTGTGTGTGTGTGTGTGTGCTGGGGGGCATTCCAAGGTATTGTCTGAAGGCAGAACACGTTCACGTCACCAGCTTTTTGTGATAGACGGAATAATTTCCTAAGCGCACACACACACACACACACACACACACACACACACACACACACACACACACACACACACACACACACACACACACACACACAAAGGTCTCTTGTTTCATCCAACATTACAGAAGTACAATTTTACACAATTTTTGTGTTGCTAAGCAACTGTAGCACACACCTCTGGAACGACTTTCAAAAAAGCTTTAAAAGAAAAAAAAGAAACACAAACACAGATAAAGCTCTGAGTAAAGACGTTTCCTGTCCTAGTGTTCCTAGTGTTCCTAGTGTTCCTAGTTCCTCCTGTTGCTCATAAGGACAAAAAGTCCTGGATTTATCGATGCCGTACAACTGCTCGTGTCACTAATCCCAGCCTTTTGTTTTAAAGGAGAAGTGATGAGTGTATTCTGACTAAACATTCAGCAGACAGTAACACAACATCACATAGTTTGTGCATACTTATTGATTGTGGACATCAGTGTTGCAGTAGTCTTCACCCCCGACAGTGTGCACACACACACACACACACACACACACACACACACACACACACACACACACACACACACACACACACACATTTTTCTCAGACTTGGCTCCATCACTATGGTAAGATGGACCGAGCTCACAGGAGACATGACATTTCTCAGGTATCCGAGGACCAAAGTCAGGGCCGGTCGATATGATGACATGACTTTTCTCTTTTTTCTTTTCTCTTCTCGTCTCTCATTTTTATTTTATTCTCATTTCTCATTCAGCTCTCTGCTTTCTGTTAAATTGTTTCTCTTTTCTCATCATTTCACCTCTTCTCTTCTCTTCTCTTCTCTTGTTGTCTTTTATTTTTATTTCCTTCCTCATTTTGCATATATCTTGTTTTATAATCTTTTGTCTTCTCTTTCTTCTTTACTTTTATTTTCTCCTTCTCTTCTCTTCTCCTCTCTTCTCTTCTCTTCTCTCCTTTCCTCTTCTCTTCTCTCCTTTCCTCTTCTCTTCTCTTCTCTTCTCTTCTCTTCTCTTCTCTTCTCTGTTACGTGATACCTCTGTGTAAGAAGATCTAAGAGACACAGGTTTAGACTTTGGGACATTTATCTAAGCAGATGTTACGAGGTCAAGAATAAATCACAGGAAGTAACATCTGTAAAATTCTCTTCCTTCTCCCTCGGACAGCTCTCTGCGATTCTGACCTCTTATCCTGCTATGTGAAGGAATTTCTCACCGAATTTCTGCACACAGACTGCAGAATCTTTTAGACTGCAGATAATATTCATTTCTCTGTTTCTTAAATCCCTTTTTATTCTAGACATCTTTCGGTCCACAGAGAATAAACTCGCCTACTCTTTGGCAGTCCACCAGTTTGAGGAAAACCTTCAGACAGGAAGTAGACAGAGTAAAAGTCTCTCTCTCTCTCTCTCTCTCTCTCTCTCTCTCTCTCACACACACACACACACACACACACACACACACACACACACACACACACACATCCATACAGCAGGATGCAATACCTTCAGTTTTCTCTTTTCCAGGACGCAGCGAGGCCAGGCGGAGGAGAAGGAAGTCGTGCTTTGAAGCCGAGCCAGTTGTCTCAGTGCAGTGCTGAAAAGAGGAACGCAAGCACAGGAAGCATGTGGACTCTGAGATGGGAAACATAGGTCACTGTCCAGCACGAGGATATCAAGCAGGACGCAGGATGTCTCAGAGGAGCAGATCATGAAAAACACACCCGGTTCGAATTACTCACTCTCTTAAGAGACCCTGACTTCCACTTCTTCTCCTCGGTGATGAGCTCAGACCCTGGCATGTGGGGTTTAACACAATCCACAAATCCCTCACACACACACACAGGAAACAGGCCATCTCATCTAATCAGGACAATTAGACAGAATTTCGATACAATTCTACAAAATGATCCAGATATCTAGCAAATAAAACTTCATATTAAACTGAGATCTGTTGTGAAAAGCAGGAGCAGGAAATGTTACTGAGCATCATTAAGGAGGATTCGGGCTAGGGTTAGGATTCAGTACTCTGAGGTTCTTGTGCTCTTAATGTCTCAACTAAACCTTTTACTTCTTTTGTTTTGGCCTTCAGAGTATTTGAACAAACCTTGAACACCTTTTAATTAGCTGCCTGTTCCCTGTTAGTGTCTTTGGTTCTTCTCTTTTTAAGCCCACTTTTCTTCCGGCGCTCAGTTTCTTTCTTCAGAGAGCTGTTTTGTTTCAGTAGCTTCTCCACTTTGCCTGTTCTTTTCATTTCTGGATTAATTTCACCTCATTTTGCTGTTTGTCCTTCTCTTTTCTTTTCTCTTCTCTTCTCTTCTCTTCTCTTCTCTTCCTTTTTCCTTTGTCTCTTCTCTTCTCTTCTTCTCTTCCTTTTTCTCTTCTCTTCTCTTCTCTTCTCTTCTCTTCTCTTCTCTTCTCTTCCTTTTTCTTTGTCTCTTCTCTTCCTTTTTCCTTTGTCTCTTCTCTTCTCTTCTTTTCTCTTCTCTTCTCTTCCTTTTCCTTTGTCTCTTCTCTTCTCTTCTTTTTTCCTTTGTCTCTTCTCTTCTCTTCCTTTTTCCTTTGTCTCTTCTCTTCTTTTCTCTTCTCTTCATTTTTCCTTTGTCTCTTCTCTTCTCTTCTCTTCCTTTTTCCTTTGTCTCTTCTCTTCTCTTCTCTTCTCTTCTCTTCTCTTCTCTTCTCTTCCTTTTTCCTTTGTCTCTTCTCTTCTCTTCTCTTCTCTTCCTTTTTCCTTTTTCCTTTGTCTCTTCTCTTCTCTTCTCTTCTCTTCTCTTCTCTTCTCTTCTCTTCTCTTCCATTCCCCAGTGTTTCTTCTCTTCTCTTTCTTCTCTTCCTCTTCCAAGTGTTTCTTCTCTTCTTTTCCTTTCTCCTGTGTTACTTCTCTTCTCTCACCTCAGATATGGCAGTTTTGCCCCTGTTTGGCCTTTATATGCTTCACATGTGAATGTGTTTCATTACTTTTCAATATTCTGATCATTTTGGCTGCTTCTTATTCTGTGATTTTTTTTGTATGCTCCTACCATTTGTCTGTTTCAGTTTCTGTACTCTGTTCTGTAATAAATCACACCCTGTGCTATACATATATGTGTGAAATGTGCTGTGCAAATATCTGTCTGAGGTATTTGCAAAAAAAGTCCAGAAAAGTCCAAACTCCTCCCCTCTCTATAGGATGATATAACATTCGCATTGGCCCTCTTAATAACAAGGGACAAGATCTACACCACTTCTCTTTTTTTCAGACAAAGTATGAACGCATGCCTTTTATTACTCATTGATCCACAAATGAGTTTCCTATTTCCTACAAAACAATCAGCAGACCGTCGTTTTGAGGTCAAGATTCATGATTCATGAGTACAGTGAAATTAAAGCAGTCCAGAAAAGGAAGAGCTAAAGTTTAAATAAAAACTAAAAGACTTTCTCTGGCCTGATCATTAAAAAGCATTGAAGCAAATAGTTATCTGCTGTTTTTTTTTTTTTTTTTTTTTTTTGCTGCATGTATTCATTGATCATAATTAATTCATAATAAGTTATTAATAATAATTTATTCATTAAAAATTACCTTTAAACTGAAAACTAAAAATTGGCAAAGTTTAACAAATTAATTGGTCAAATAAAACATCACAGTAATTGATGTAACTGATTTTGATTATTTACATAATATTATATTTATATTACAATTATTATTATTATTATTATTATTATTATTATTATTATTATTATTATTTTATTTATTTATTTTTAATAGGCATTAGACAAAATTGCAAAATTAAGATATCTAAGTATTAATTTTAAAAAATATAATGCATATTAAAAAATAATTTTAGAATTTATATAATATTATCTGAAAAATATGTAAATAACTTTTTAATGTAAACTTTATATAATTATATTATGTATCTTTTTTATTATAAAAATAAAAACAAAATTAAATTAAAAAAGTAAAAAAAAATACAAGCAGTAAAAGTTCAAATATTAAATTGTTTTCATTTATTTATTTATTTATTTGGATAGATAGATAGATAGATAGATAGATAGATAGATAGATAGATAGATAGATAGATAGATAGATAGATAGATAGATAGATAGATAGATAGATAGATAGATAGATAGATAGATAGATAGATCGGTATAAAATCAGAAACAGAAATCTAACAGTCCTCAAATATGGAAGGAATTCTTCTGTAATCCTCTTTAATTATGGACAGGAATTGTGTAGCTTGTGAAAGTCTAAGCTTTGTTGACAAGCTGCTGTTTGAACACTTGAGAGGAAATAAGGGATGATTAAGGATGTGACTGGGATTTCAGGCTTGTCACTAAATAAATCGTGGAACAGAGCTGTGGCACACCGTTGAGCCGAGAGCCATGAGTCATATTTTCTCTCACTCTCGAATGAGTCACCTGTCTGCCATTACGGTCTATTATAAAGCAGGCAGGTAGAGTTGCTGTTTTGAGCATCGTGTCTCGACCTCTCTCCCCTTCCTCCCTCTCTCTCTTTTTTTTTGTTCCTCGCTCTCACATCCTCTCTTCATTCTTCATCTCTTCCCACGCACCTCTTAACACTCTCCTCCTCTTCGTCTCTCACTCTGATTCCTCTTTTTACACTGCTATCATGGGGCCCCTTGTCCTGTGGAGAGATGCAGGCAGTGCACACTGTGTGTGTGTGTGTGTGTGTGTGTGTGTGTGTGTGTGTGTGTGTGTGTGTGTGTGTGTGTGTGTGTGTGTGTGGACACTACGCTCAGCAGATGGAGTCAGTGGGAGCTAGCGCGCCTCTCTGGCAGGAGTGATGACTAAATGAGGAAACACACAGTGTAAGACATTCCCTTAGACGTGAGAGCTTGCAGTCTCTAGCGTACACTGGTATAGTTTGACTTTCCAGTCCAAGAGCGCTGACGTGCCATTCATTTTTGTCCTTGTCATAGCTGTCCATGATGTGTGAAAATGCAACATGTCTGATAATCTGCCTAGACCTATTTTAAGTATTAATACACACCAAACACCAGGAAATTAAAGCTATAACCTTCTTTGAATGGCTTTCATTTGTGTCCTGCTTCAAAGAGTCATGAAGCGGTGCTTTAGTCCTTAAATCTGTGCAGCTCTTGCAAGATCTTCAAGAACAAGACCATCACCAACATCAAGATCATCACCACTATCAAAATCATCACCAACATCAAGATCATCACCACTATTAAGACCATCACCGCTATCAATACCATCACCAACATCAAGATCATCACCACTATTAAGACCATCACCGCTATCAATACCATCACCAACATCAAGACCATCACCAACATCAAGATCATCACCACTATCAAGATCTTCACCAACATCAAGATCTTCACCACTATCAAGATCTTCACCACTATCAGGACAAATACCAACATCAAGATCATCACCACTATCAAGATCTTCACCACTATCAAGATCTTCTCCACTATCAAGATCTTCACCACTATCAAGATCTTCACCACTATCAGGACCAATACCAACATCAAGGTCATCACAAACATCAAGGACTATCAGGACTATCGCCACCATAAAAACTACCACCATTATCAAAACCATAATCACCAACAAAACCACCACCATCAAGATCATCACCACCATCAAAACCACCACACAAAAAAGCAATGCATGACCACAACAATCACAAAACTCTGGTCATACAGGAGTTGATTTTTAGGAGAATAATGGCTGACTTTATCAATACGTTCTGTCTCAAGCAGCTAATAAATATATAATTCAGCTCTGTATCATTGTGTGTGTGTGTGTGTGTGTGTGTGTGTGTGTGTGTGTGTGTGTGTGTGTGTGTGTGTGTGTGTATATCTCCAGGAATGCAAATATATATTATAGATATCAAATAAAATGTCATTTGTCGGTGCAGTATTGAGGCTGTGCTGTGTTTCCTGACCTCCGGACATTCTGATGTCAATGCGCTGACCCGTGAGTGACACTAAACACCATGAGTCTGGGCAATGATGGAATTTACACTCATTCAGCTTTGCTGTGATTGACACTGTGAGCAATAATGGAATAATTACTTCAGGTGTGTGTGTTAGCTCAAGTCTGATCATGCCTCATGTTACTGTAGTATTGTTTGAGAGAGACACTCTACAGCCAGCTTCTTAGGGAAACCATGCTTTTCCCCATACACACACACACACACACACACACACACACACACACACACACACACACACACACACACACACACACTGCACCACAGTGGAGACACCACCAGGGGTCGCTCGTATGACTGTGCACTGCTTCTGTATGTAAAAGCAGTTCATCTAAGATACTCCTAGCAGATAGGTCACTCTGCAGGTGTACAGTTACTGATTTTCATCCAGCTGTTGCTTGATATCAGTGTTGCGTTGACGCTGACGAAGGGTCGAGAAAGTTTAACACACACCGTAACACACCGACATTGCTATAGATACTATAGATAGACACGAAAGACGTCCTTCACGCAGAACGGAGACGGGAAAAATATCAGAAATCGCTGCTGAGATTAGTTACATGGATTATTTTATCATACTATGACATCATACTACACTCTCTTTTCTGATTGGTCAGAAGGTGTTTAATCAAATCAAATTTATTAATCTCGCAACGAATCTTGTCCCGAAGCAACATTACAGGAATGTATAAACTCAAGGATACAAATGATACATTTAAAATGTACTTATTTATTTATTATAATGTAATTTATGGGCGAAGTCTCCATGTCTGTAACGATACAGCGGGACCATGAGGACAGAGAAGGTTATTCATTGTGTTTTTTGACACGACACACTGCAAGGTGTTTTTTCCAAGTTTTGTATTCCTTAATTATTGCTTACAGAAAACAGATTTTATGTCTACTTTTAAAGATTTTATAGGAGTAAACGTGGTGGAAATATTAATAGTTCAGAATAATAAACAGCATTCAAATGTAATATAAATACGTTTGACCTTTGACCCATTTATGTGTGCAGATTCCGTGTGTGTGTGTGTGTGTGTGTGTGTGTGTGTTTGTGCGTGACGAGCTGTAATGTCAAGGCTCATAAAGGTCAAGTGCTAAACTACTGTAAAGAGACTATTCACCATTCTCACCCAACATTCTCTCTCTCTCTCTCTCTCTCTCTCTCTCTCTCTCTCTCTCTCTCTCTCTCTCTCTCTCTCTCTAAATCTATCTATCTATCTCTCTGTCTGTCTGTCTGTCTGTCTCTCTTTCTCTGTCTGCTGTCTCTCTCTCTCTCTTTCTCTCTTTCTCTGTCTCTCTCTCTTTCTCTGTCTCCCTCTCTCTCTTTCTCTGTCTGCTGTCTCTCTCTCTCTCTCTCTCTCTCTCTCTCTCTCTCTCTCTCTCTCTCTCTCTCTCTCTCTCTGTGTCTGCTCTCTCTCTCTCTCACTCCATCACAAGCCTACTGTGTGTAGGACTTGTAGAAATACCACAACTATGTTTGCTCATGTCAGTGCAGTATGAGCAGATACAGACCGAAAAAACGTGTATGTACGTGTGTGTGCGTGTGTGTGTGTGTGTGTGTGTGTGTGTGTGTGTGTGTGTGTGTGTGTGTGTGTGTGTGACTCTAATTCATCAGCAGGCTTAACCAGTGCCAGTTTAATAAAACTGAACCGTGGTCTATGTCAACAATACTGGCAGTTAGCATGTTTCTGTGTGTTCATTGCAAATTTGTAGGTGCGCATTACATTTTGCTTCTAGTAGGTTGTGTCTGGGTCTGTGTGTGTGTGTGTGTGTGTGTGTGTGTGTGTGTGTGTGTGTGTGTGTGTGTGTGTGTGTTTGTGTAGTTGTGTATATGTTTGTGGATTATTACCTTTTCACTTTTGCAGTTGCTCTGTAATCTGAGACTGAATGTGTTTAGGTGGTACAGAGAGGGAGGTGTGTGTGTGTGTGTGTGTGTGTGTGTGTGTGTGTGTGTGTGTGTGTGTGTGTGTGTGTGTGTGTATCTGAGAGAGAGAGGGGGGTTACAAACATGTAGAAAGCTGCACTGTAAATAAATGTAGACTCCTGTTTTATTTGGCTCAAAACATTAAATGCAGACTCCTTGTACCTTAGCTAGCAGCAGTGTGTATTACAGTGTATGTAGAAAACACACATGCTCACATGCTGAGTCACACCAGAAAACACGATGGCACAGGGATTATAAACACAGCTCTCCCACACAGGGAAGTCTAGCTTTAAAACTATAACAGAATAACCTTTCTCATCGACTTGCATTGAATCAGTGGTTACAGATCGAATCATGCAAAGTACTCGCCTTTCATATGGTGAGAACTATTAAAGTACATGTCTTCACTTGCCAGGTAATGTCTGCAAACTTTCTCGTCACAGGGCTCTCACCCATTCAGGAAAAACAATAAACTGTCTATAGTGATGTCATGCTGTCTCTCTGTAAAGCTAATAAATAATTTCATCATCATTATAGTTCATTAACGTGCGATTTGAACTATACGGATCTGTGAGCTGACCGCTCGCGACCTAAACACTCATTTCTTGCTAACATCAATGCGGAACAAGATCTAGAGCGGATCATGTTTCTTCACAGCTAATTAATCAGAAAGTAAACAGGAATAAATCAAGTAGTTCTTTATTTGCACCTATTTGTCTAAGTCTCTAAATCAAATGATACAAAACGTCAGGCAGGTTCGGGATCAAATCAGTGCCACAGGTCAGGAGATCAGAAAATGGGACAAATAGGTCAAAGGGATCGATTGTACAGATAACTAGAGAAGGGTAAAAAAAGTCGAAAGTAAAAGATTTTAAACTGGAATGTCTTGGGATAGAAACAGAGCGTAAGCTGTAGATAGTAGAGTGTGCGTGTGTGTGTGTGTGTGTGTGTGTGTGTGTGTGTGTGTGTGTGTGTGTGTGTGTGTACATTTGTACGTTACATTTACAGCATTTAGCAGGCAGCTTTATCCAGAGCAACTTACAACTGAGCAATTAAGGGTTAAGGGCCTTGCTTAGGGGCCCCGCAGTGGCAGCTTGGTGGACGTAGGATCAAACTCACAACCTTCCGAGTGGTAGCCCAACACCTTAAAAACTAGGCTACCACAACCCACATCCCATGTGTGTGTGTGTGTGTGTGTGTCAGGTTGATGAAACCCAGGTATGCTCAATCAGTAGCTCAGTAACTAAGAGCTAGCCTGTGAGTGTTTTATATGAGTGTAGTCCGTAGCAGCCATGTTTGTAGGCCACAGTGGTTGATGGGAAGTGGAGCCTCATGGATTGCAGTGCTGTAATTCAATAGAATACTAAGCTGCGGCCTTTAATATCTCCTGCAGAATTACAGCTACTGTAAAATATAAGATAGTGTGATATAATCCAGAACAATACTGTCCCAATACTGTAATGGTTTTTTTTTTTTGTCGCCATTTTTCATTCAAACTCGGGAGAAAACAGAATTGTTTAGAGTTTAACAAACTCACATAATCATCCAGTAATCGGACTCCTCAGAAATCCCTTCTCATTCCCAAGATTTAGATAACAAAGCATGATTTCATTAAACAGCCATACATTAAGGCTTGTGTAAATAAATCAAGGCTTCCAAATGCTCTTCTCTGATTGGTGGAAAACTTGCGCACCTGTCTGACGCTGATAGAGGTTTTAGATAGAGGCCAGAAAGAAGAAAAAAAACAACAATTGTTTTAGCAGTAGCTGTGTAATCTCAGTATCTCCAGGGTCAAAGGTCATGACAGTAAAGCTGTCATGAGTTTTACAAGCAGCAGCAGATGAAAGCCAGACTGAATGGAGGAATTTTCCTTCGATGCCTCTATTGTTAACCAGGTTACAGCCGGACAAGAGCGATGCACAGCTAAACAACAGCAATGACACATTTCTAAAATGATCTCGTTAAGATACTGTATGTCTTCTTGCCTAAGTTTATTTGACGGACAGATAAACAAACCTGTACTTCTCTGTCCAATCAGATCGAAGCTTTCTGGGTTTAAACTGGTCTTAAATAAATACATAAATAAAAAAATAAATAAGAATTAGTAAATATTATGAATAATAATAATAATAATAATAATAATAATAATAATAATAATAATAATAATAATAATATAGAAAGTGTGTACATTTCAAGGTTTTAGGTCTAATCCTAAAATCCTTGATTAAAACCCTTTTTTATTTAAGGTTATTTCATAAGGTCACACTGGGGTCGAATTTTCAGGCTTTATTTCTGTTCACTGAGCAGCAGAAACTTCCTCATTCTTCTTGAGGAAGTGTCAACGAAAGTGAAAAACACAAAGTTAGTTAAAAGGTGTAAAAAGCCTGGAGAGGAGGATTATGGGTAAGTCGAGAGCTGCTTTCTACACAACAAACACAAACAAACAGTGTTCTTTATCAGTTCTTATCAGCAGAGACGGAGATGGATTTCGACCAATCCCTGATCTGTTTTTAATTATCCTGATAACAGCACAGCTGCAGGAGATGATCAGGCCATTTAGCGGCACATTAACTTCTCGCGGTATTATTCATTTCTTCATCTAAGTGATTTATTCAATTGTTAGTCTTATTTTTAAGTCACTGTAGCACCATTAAGACTAACAGGAAGTCTATGTAGATCCGATGAGTTTTATGAGAAGGGGAAGTGTCAGGAAAAGGTGGATGTAAGAATAGTCATTTGGCAGAACTCAGCTTTTCTAACTACAGCACACACGCGTCGGATCAATGACTTCTTTTACTTACGACGGCCGTTTGGAATCGGTGGAAAGGCTGCATCTGAGGGTTTGATCTAGTATCTGTCACTCTGAGTAATAAAGAAGGATGAGACAGAGAGATTAGCGGCACTGTAAAAGGGCCACATTACAGAGTTCAACATGAAAAATTGAGGTAAAAAGCTTTAGAGTTAACAGCAGGTGGACAGCAGGAGTCCTACAGTGATAATAAGATGTATTATCAGATACAGGAGCGGTAGCAGATGACAGAAATTGTAATGGCATTACATTAGTTTCACATTTGCAAGTGAGACGTTGCTCATGCTGTTTAAAGTTTAAGTTATTTTTCATTTAGAAGTACTGAAGAGAAATGGAGGTACAACATACTGTACCGATGGATTGATCAGTGGTTTGAGGTGCAGGATACGTTCTTGAATTGGTGGTGGATAATCAAAGCACGCTAATCGTACACTCACTAAGCACATTATTAGGAACCCTATACTAATATTAATACACTATTCTACACTAGTAGGGGGCACGGTGGCTTAGTGGTTAGCACGTTCGCCTCACACCTCCAGGGTTGGGGGATCGATTCCCGCCTCTGCCTTGTGTGTGTGGAGTTTGCATGTTCTCCCAGTGCCTCGAGGGTTTCCTCTGGGTACTCTGGTTTCCGTCCCTGGTCCAAAGACATGCATGGTAGGTTGATTGGCATCACTGGAAAATTGTCCGTAGCGTGTGAGTGTGTGAGTGAATGAGAGTGTGTGTGTGCCCTGTGATGGGTTGGCACTCCGTCCAGGGTGTATCCTGCCTCAATGCCCGATGACGCCTGAGATAGGCACAGGCTCCGAGTGACCCGAGGTAGTTCGGATAAGCGGTAGAAAATTAAAGAATGAATGAATATTCTACACTAGTAGTAGGGAATCCCTTTGCTCTGACCACCGTCTTTAAATCTTGCCATTAAGAATAAAAAATGGGGATAGAAAATACTGACTGAAGAAGCTGAACACACTGAAAATCTGTGTTTGTGCTGAGCAAAATATTAAAAGACACTATATTAAGACTATATTAAGACACTATATACTATTAACACTATAGATCTGGTTTACCTTCTCTGTATACTATATCTATATCTATCTGTTCTAATATGTTCTATTATTTCACCTCTCTCTCTCTCTCTCTCTCTCTCTCTCTCTCTCTCTCTCTCTCTCTATCTCTCTCTCTCCCCTTTGTTCAAGTCTTCAATTAAGCTCATTATCTGATCTGCGACACTAAAATTACAAGATCTTTTATTGACATAATTTAACCCATATAAAAACAGATTTCAGCTCTGACCTGACCTCATCTAGTCCCTCCACTCAGATCAAATCGCACACTCACAATAAATAAAACTGAGGCAAAAATGCAAGCGAAAGCTTATAAAAGCCACACAGATGCCAAACAAACACTCTGGGCCACACACATGCTTGCTGGAGTAAACATAAACTCCTTCGCAAGCACATACTCATGTCCATACAGACGTCCTAAATCAGCCCACAAGGACAGGAAGTGGAGATAACATCACTTCCTTTGGAAGGGATGTGAGGTGTGAGACTGTGAGAACCTGTTTAATTCAGTTGGGTGAAAGCGTTGTTTAGATATATTGTGGGCTACAATGTGTACGTCATTCCTGCTGTGTTTGTTGGTTTGCAAACCCACACACACCATTGTAAAGCTTTATGGTGGTTTTACAGCACTCCCAGGATTTCCCATGGTGCAATTCTTTAGACTTTTGTAACTGCACATTTAAACCTTTCCCCCAGTTTAAGCCTTTGCTAATATGCTTCAATCTGCAGCGGTTGTAGATAATGAGTGTTTTCGTAGTTGAATATATCTTTTCCTTCAGGGAGAGAAATTGCCCTGTGTAAATGCTATAACCCTTTGACCAGACAGACTAATCTCTCTGGGGAGTTATACTTCAGAGGCTGCAGGCTTTCCCTCTTCTGTTATCTCTCTTTTTCTTTCTCAAACCCAGTGTTTTTCATCCATTACATGCAATCAGCACACAGGGCATGGAAACAAATACACATGTACTATGTACCTACACAAACAGACAAGTGCGCACACACACACACACACACACACACACACACACACACAGCCTCTCAGCCAGAAACGTGCAGTAGGAACCGATCGTTAAAAGTTGCCTGGGGTGTATTTCCAACACACAACCATGATACAGGAAAATAATTCAACAAAGAAAGTCTCTCTCTTGGAAATGCTTTGAGAAATACACAATCTAAGGAAAATGAACCACATATTAGTTAATCTACAAAAAAAATAAATACATTTTGAGTAACAGAATAGAAAGCTCTTGTCTAGTCTCGTTCCAAATCCTAAAAATTGGATAGAGGAAATCAGCTTATGAGACATTTTCATTTAGTATAAACAAATGAATGAATTTCTGGCTGTGAGTCTGATCTTTAATGAGTCATGTTGGCTTTCAGTCTGAGGCGTGTGTTTTTCCTTCTGTTGATAACCTTAAACAGAATTTTAGTAGTTGAAGATCAACAACTTCTAATTTGAGATGATTATGAACAAGACTTTGGGGCATCTCAGAGAGCAAAAAATGGGTTTGAGTTGAGGAAGGTGTCAGAGATGAGGAAGGAGTCAGTGTTGATAAAGGAGTCAGAGATGAGGAAGGAGTCAGAGATGAGTGTGAGAGTCATAGTTGAGGAAGGAATCAGAGATGAGGGTGAAGGAGTCAGAGATGAGGAAGGAGTCAGGGTTGATGAAAGAGTCAGAGATGAGAAAGGAGTCAGTGTTGATAAAGGAGTCAGAGATGAGGAAGGAGTCAGTGTTGAGAAAGGAGTCAGAGAATATTGAACATTAAACATTGAATAGTTTAATGTTCAATATTCTCTGACTCCTTTATCAACATTGACTCCTTCCTCATCTCCGACTCCTTCCTCATCGCTGATTGATTATATATATGTGTGTGTGTGTGTGTGTGTGTGTGTGTGTGTGTGTGTGTGTGTGTGTGTGTGTGTGTGTGTGTGTGTGTGTGTGTGTGTGTATAGGAATATAGAATACATGTTGCATACCAATCTCCACAAAACAAAAAGAGGAGTCATGGTAAGAGTGTAGGAAAGAGGGAGTTGTGGAAGGAGTCGGAGATGAGAGTGAAAGATTCGGAGGTAAGGAAGGAGTCAGAGATGAGGGTGAAGGAGTCATAGTTGAGAAAGGAGTCATAGTTGAGGAAGGAGTCAGAGATGAGGAAGGAGTCATAGTTGAGAAAGGAGTC
>NC_062530.1:24497339-24502339 GCF_022655615.1 Tachysurus fulvidraco | reverse complement strand
TCAGATGCTCCTTGATTAGTTTGTGGGCGGGGCTTCTGAGTCTGCATCCTGTCCTGTCACGACGTGACCTGAGTTACATGAACTGCAGACTATTATACACCTTCAATACACACACTGCTTAACACCTGAGCTGCACAATTTACACACAAAAATATTAATCTCTCTCTCTCTCTCTCTCTCTCTCTCTCTCTCTCTCTCTCTCTCTCTCTCTCTCTCTCAGAATTCTGGGAAAGTATAAAGACTTGATACTGATCAACAGTCTCTGTATCATGCTTTGATTTGCATTTGCAGAGGTTTGCACACTGACAACTGTAAATATATCCAATAACAGATACTGCTAATCTAAAACACACACACACACACACACACACACACACACACACACACACACACACACACACACACACACACACACACACACGAGTTATGGGTTACAACATAAACTTTGCTTCATATTGGGCCCATTGTTGATTATGGAGATGTCTATCTAGCACTCATACTATGATAGCATTATAATGCTAATTACAAGCTACTATTGTAACACAGTGGTGGTGTTACCTTCCCTTTACTGGGAAATAAACATCATTAACCTTTTCACTATAGTTCAGCTCCACCTTCTAGCATCTTCTTTCACCTTTGATTTGAGAAGTTGCTCCTTATCCCAAAGTCAGGCTTACGTCAGTTATTCTGATTACAGCCGGAAATTTAACACGCCTTTAGCTTAGCATGACGAACCAACAAAGAAGAACTTTATAACAGAGAAGGGAAATGGTGCTTCCTTGAAACTCTCTGTGAAACTAAATTGCTTCGGTGTCTGATAACAAACCAGCAGATCAGGAAAGGCAGGGCACGCTGACATGACTCGAAAGCCATCACCCACATAGACACGACGCTCTAATACACAAACTATGGCCTGTGTGGAGCAGACAGAGCCGAGCAGTCTTAGAATGGAAATGAACGGCTTTATAAAAAATAGCTATTAACGTTCATATAGTGCGATGTGAGAAAGAATGTTCATGCTGTGATGGAAAGGAAAGAAAAATCAATGAACACATGAATTAAGGTTGCCAGGTTCATATATTTGAAGCCATATAAAGGGAAAGTATAAGGGGTAGAAAACATGAGTACAGAATCGTTTCAGATATCTCGGGATATATCAGGATAAATAAAATTGCGTGGGCACCAATGTCGATTTCTCTCCTACGCAAAAGCCGAGAGAAAGAAAAAAACTTGCCTGTGTTTTTTTTTTTTTTTTCCGTGCTCACAGCACAAGCTCATGAGATGATGTCACTGGATTTGGCTGTCAGAGAAAATCGTGCCGCAGAATGACATCATGCCTGGTGATGGAGCTCATTTTAGACACACCTGAGGCCTGCTGAGAGCCTGTCTCCTCTTGTATGACTGATGAATTCTCTGGTTCTGAGTAGCGATGATGCCGGGGTGATTTCTGAGAACTGTTTACAATCAGATTTCAGGGAATCCCAGTAATGTTTACAAAATTTCTAGGAATCCTGCAGGGCTTGGTTTTTAGGAGTCTTATGGGATTTTGGTTCAGAATGAGTCTGCTTTGACTCAGCCCTCGATGCTAACGTGCCTAGCTCTCCAGCTCATCTGATTATTAACACCTGCAGCTTGTTTCGCAGCTCATCACAGAATCCTCAAAACATTCACACAAATATTTAGTCTGTGCTTAATTGTTTTCCTGCCTGTCATATTTTCATGATTAGTTCTAGTTCTGGGTCTGTTCTTTAGTCTGTTTGTAGTTATTGAGATTCCTGGTGTTTAGATAACTTCCTGTTTTTTTTAGTTTAGCCTCTGAGTTTTTACTTCTAGCCTTATGTTTCCCTTTGTAGGTTATACAGTCACTGGCCATTTTTTTAGGAACACCATACTAATTTCTGTTTATTGCGTTATCCAGGGTGACTTACAGTTATCACATTTATATAACCAAGCGGTTGCGGCATAATGAGCCTTGCTCATGTGCTGAGGACTGGCAGTGCTTGGGTTTTACCAGTGTCTTAAGGTTTGCTTTCAGATTTTCATGCCAATGGATTCCACATGCTGTTAGAAACTTAGAAACATTCCTTTGAGCTTCTGGCCTGTGTTTACATGGCTCCAATACATAATTCCTGCACATTCATGCTGGTAATCTTCCATTCATAAAACACCTCAAAGATACTTTACTGGTGACTGAGTGGCCATTTCGAGATGATCATCTGAGCTTCCACACACCATTACTAGACCACCACAAACACCACCACCAGCCTGAACTGTGGACACAAAGCAGATTGGATCCATGGATCCACCATCAAGCTTTGAACCTGATATGTTCCTGTCTTCTTGTAGGACTTACTTAAGTCCTACAAGAAGACAGTATTCTGAGATGCATTTCTTCTCATCATGGATATAAATAGTGACTATTTAGCCCTTCTACCTTGTTGTATGATGTTTCAAAAGATTCTTGATTAAGTTTGAGGAGATGTCGATTAGAGGTCTGAGATCGCTGGTTGGTGTTAAGGATATTTTTGTAATTCCTGCTGGTGCGAAGAGATTTCTGATAATTGTGGTGAAGATTAGAAGACTTCATGGTTTCCTGATGATGATTAGGAGCTCATGAGGCTTTCCTGTAAATGCACATGGACTCACTGATGTGGGGATTTCTGGAAATCCTTAACATGTTTCCTCAAACTGTGTTTATATTCAGAGGATTTTTGGTGATGTTAAGTAGATTAAAAAAAATTCTTGGTGATGTTTAGGAAACCTCTGAAGGAATTCTGGTATCTTTAACTGGTGTTTAGATTCTTTTGGTTTTCTGGGATTGCTATGGATGCACTGGATTTCCCTGGGGTCTCTGGGGATGATGACAATATCTCTACAGTAGCTTCCCTAATGATTAAGAGATTTTAGAGATTTCTAAATTATGTAAAGGGGAGTTTTGGGATCCCTGGGGCATTGGCGTGACATTAGGCATTCCCAGTCCTTGATATAAGAATCCTGATTGTGTCAAGAGAATTCCTGAAATTTCTGATTAAAATGAGGGCATTTTGTGCATTTTCAAATGATCTTGAGACTTCTGGATGTCCCTGAGTACTGAGGTGATTGTTGGGTATTCTTGACAATGTCAGGAAAGTCCCTGAGATTTCTGAATAAATTAGATCCTGGGAAAAATTTGGAGATTTCTGAGTTCTGAGGGGGACACGGTGGCTTAGTGGGTAGCACGTTCGCCTCACACCTCCAGGGTTGGGGTTCAATTCCCCGAATGCTCCGGGGTTTCCTCCGGGTACTTCGGTTTCCTCCCCCGGTCCAAAGACATGCATGGTAGGTTAATTGGCATCTCTGGAAAATTGTCCATAATGTGTGAGTGAATGAGAGTGTGTGTAGGTTAATTGTGTGTGTGCGCACCCTGCGATGGGTTGGCACTCTGTCCAGGGTGTATCCTGCCTTGATGCCCGATGACGCCTGAGATAGGCACAGGCTCCTCGTGACCCGAGGTAGTCCGGATAAAGCGGGGTAGAAAATGAATGAATGATGAGTTCTGGGATTATTATAAGCCTAAAGACACACTTGATGATACAAAAGAGATTCCTTGAATATTTGATAAATAGAAAACATCCCCTGAATTCCTGATGATGATGATGATGATGATGATTTCCAAGTTTCTTTATACAACTGAGGAGATCTGAAGATGTAAAGGTTTCTTTGTCTGTCAATCCACCTTTAGCATGAACTCTGCTTCATGAATGTTTCTATTTTCATGGTAGTGACAGGAAGATAATATATTCACTTCCTTTTTTCAGGTAATCTGGAACCATTCTACATTTTACTTCGTTGTGGAAGTCGTGGCCTAATGGTTAGAGAGTCTGACTCGTAACCCGAAGATTGTGGGTTTGAGTCTCGGGTTGGCCACGACTGAGGTGCCCTTGAGCAAGGCACCGAATCCACCCCCACTGCTCTGTGTGTGTTCACTGCTGTGTGTGTGCACTTTAGATGGGTTAAATGCAGAGAATGAATTCTGAGTATGGGTCACCGTACTTAGCTGTACACCTTGTCTTCTCCAGCATTATATTTCTAAATGGTGCAGATGTGTCGCAGATATAAGTCTAGGGCGGGCATCACTAAATGGCGGACCGCGGTCCGGATCCCGGACCCGTTAAAATTCTAATATTATCATATTAAGCATCTCTTTATTATAATCTAATATTATAAGATTATATAAGCTCTTTGATATAAATAAAAAGATAAATCTTTCTTTCATGTGCAGTTAATCTAGTTATTACGACAGGAGCGTCATCGAAAGCCAAGCCAAAAACTGATTGTTTCTGTTCCATACTCCAGAGCAGAAGGTGGCAGTAATACACCTAATTACGCCGGCAGGACAATTAAGATTCAAACTGCTGTCAGGACAGTTACATGTCCATTTCTCTCACTAGGAACAGAAGATGGAAAGGGAGTAAGGAGAGGTGGGAAGGAGAGAGGAAAAAGGGAGCTGCTCAAAGCTCTGCACTTTTCTTTTCTTCAGTAAATTCTGCCCTGTTCTATTTTACCTGAAATGTTCTTTTGCCTAAAGGTTCCTGTGTTATTAATGTAGTTAATGTTTAAAAAGGGGCAGATCAAAAGTCTTTTGTTTCATTTTTTCCTTAAAGATTAAAAGCACTTTTATTTTATTCAAAAGATTCTGAATGTTTTACATTACTTGAAATCTAGGCCCTAAGTTCAGGCTGCTCTAAGCTGTGTTTGCACTTTTTAGTTATTTTATTCAGAAGAAATTCACTGTCTGTTGTCTGTTACCTGACATGTAGTAAAGACAACTACAGGATTGTTTTCCATTCAAGTGCCAGACGAGTTCAGACTTTGAAAACACTTGAAATTTATTGATTTTATTAACATGAGGTTACACTATTTTACGTGACAATATAAGATTCGGACCTTTGCTGGGAGGAAATTTTAGTAACTGGACCTCTTTGAATTTTAATTGAATACCCCTGGTCTATGTGTTCAGC
>NC_062530.1:24452339-24492339 GCF_022655615.1 Tachysurus fulvidraco | reverse complement strand
CACAGTATTATAATTCATGTTTAAAGGGATTTGTGTTTAAAGGCACTTGTTTTAAAGTCAGGTTTATTCAAAAGAAGCAGTGATAAGGAGTAACGTTTACACGGTTGTGTTGAAAGGCTCTTGTGTTTTAAGGTGGTCCGTTTTTAAAGGTGGTCATATTTAAAGGCAGTTGTGTTTAAAGGCAATTGTATTAAAGGCAGTAGTGTTCAAAGTCTTGTTTTAACGTTGTTGTATTTTAAGACAGTAGCATTTTAAGGTGGTCATGTTTTCAGGTAGTCATATTAAAATGTAGTTGTGTTTAGAGGCAGTGTTTTTTTTTAACGTGGTTGTGTTTAAAGGCAGTCGTGTTTAAAGATGGCCAAGTTTTAAATTAGCCATGATTTAAGATAGCAATGAATTAAGGCAGTCATATTAAAGTGCTGTCATGTTTAAAGGCAATCGTGTTTTAAAGTGGTCATGTTTTAAGGCAATTGTATTAAAAGGCAGTGGTGTTTAAAGGCATTTGTGCTTTAAGGCAGTTTTAAGGCATTCTGGATTTAAAGGTAGTCATGTTTTAAGGTGATTGTAATTTATGACTAGTGTTTTATGGCAGTTGTGTTTAAAGGCAGTAATATTAAAAGGCAGGTCTGTTTAAAGGCAGCCATTTTTTTACGTGTCCAGGTAAAGTATAAAAGTATTAAAAAAGTATTAAAATACAGTCTGTATTTAAAGGCCATCATGTTTTAAGTCAGTATTTAAGACAGCAGCATTTTAAGGTGATCATGCTTTAAGGCAGTCTTATTAAAAGGCAGTCACGAGGTGTTCGTTTTGAGGCAGTCATGTTTAAAGGCAGTTACTACTAAAAAAAGAAGTACATTCTGAAATAAATGTGGTGTAATCGTGATTGTAGCTGACGTGTAAGTGATAAAGCCAAACTGTGAGGCCTCAGGATGAACTTCCCCTTTAAGATGACAGTGCAGGTTAGTACGATGAAACAGCATGATCTCACTACTAGATCATTCATGCAGGTTTTCCTGCTGGATCCTGGCCTTGTAGGTTAATGAGCACGTTTCTGTTCCTGCTTCCTTCATCACATCCTATCAGTTGTTCAGTAGCTGATTTTTTTTTGTCTGGGGTCTCTATTTAATAAACCAACTTTTGTACAAAGCTCCTCCGAAGTTCTTATTGCACCCTCGAGTGATCAAACCCAGCTTGACGTCAGAAAAAAGGAATGATGCCTTCGTCGGAGCAGAGAGGGAAAAACAGCTTTCGGGGAAAAGAGAAGAATCAACACTGGAAATACACAAACTAGAAACACTTCTCATTCTTGTGTATATTTCAAATAAAACATTCACATATGCATAATATTTAACATGAATTTATTGACTTTATTTTTTTTAATGAAACATTTTCTTCTGCTTTTCTAGCTTTCTTTATTTTCTTCCCTTTTCATGCTGTTCACTTTTCTCTTAGGAGTTGGTAGAAGGGTCCAAAAAAAAATGCTACAATGAATTGCCAACAAAGTTTTTAGTCATCCAAAAATAAATAAATAAATAAATAAGTAAGTAAATAAATAAATAAATAAATAGAGCGCAACATCGTGGTTCATCCAACCGATCATGTGTTTCTGTGTTTCTGCCAAGCTTTCGAAAGAAATCTTTGTTCTTTGCCAACTTCCTGTCATGAAAGAGTTTGGAAATGAGTTCTGATCACTGTGATGAAAGATGCTTCGCCTTTTAGAATAAACTCCACTGTCAGCTGTGGTACAGAGGATCTGATCCTCTGGATGTTGTGTAATGTTCGATTTGTGCTCAGAGTGAATTATGTAATTGCTACTTATGATTTTGAAAGCTGTGATTTCTGTAATCACCCTCAGAACGAAAGATCATCTAATTTTTATTTCCTTGCTACCGACATCCTGCCAAAAATTGAGATCAGGGTGGAGTGCATAAAAGTAAAAATATTTAGAACATGATGTACCTTCCAACTAAAATGCCATCGTCTCAGTGGGAAACTCTTTGAAATTTACACACATTTTTGGGGGGATATATTTTAAATAAATTATTAATATAACTGATGCACGTTTAGTATTTAGTTCTGCTGGAGTTGGAGCTACAATGATAATGTTGCTAATATGTCAGACTTAAAGCTAGCACATTAGCATCACACATTTGCCTTAAAGGGATTATTTTATGCAGTTTCATATCCTAGAAAAAAGCAGAACAGACTTTAACAGCTACAGATTTCTTTTGAATTTTAGACCTCCTACCTGAGTTTAGACTGATACCAGGCTACCAGGCTATATACTTTGTGATGTCTTTTTGTCTACTCGTATACATAACCATGTGCTATCTGAGACAACTGGAAAGATTTGCCGTGTTTTTACACAAATATCACTCCATTTCCATCATCTGAATCAAAAGCAACAAGTCTACTGGTTTGTTTTGGTATTCGGTTTGGCTTCAAACCGCACATTTATTATTAAATAAACCAAAAGCGGAAATTAATATGCTTAATAGAATAGCATGTACTCATTAAACTGTCAATCATTCACCAAAATACACAACGCAGAGCTAGCGCTCAGTGAATAACTGCACATTTCTATAAATAAGTACAAGTTTCTGACGTTGGCATGTATCACATTATTTCTATGTATTCAGAATATACTGTATTACTGCATTTACAGCATTTGGCAGATCGACTCCCTCATCCAGAGCGACTTACATTTTATACAACTGAGCAATTGAGGATAAAGGGCCTTTATCCTCAAGCCAGCAGTGGCAGCTTGGTGGACCTGGGATTCGAACTCACAGCATTCCAAGAAGTAGTCCACCACATCCCCACATCACTACAGCTCGGGCCTTTGGCTCGCTTTACGTATCATGTCCCTTGTATGGCAGCTCATACAAAAAAATCCAATCCAATACACAACAGAACATAACATAACTGATTCAATTTACTTCCTTAAGGTGATTTGATTCAGGAGTTGATTCAATACCTACTGCAATCATCTCACTTGGAAGAGAACACTGCTCAGAATTTCTTGCACAAGTCACGTGATCGCTGTGTTCTCAGCTGGCTAAAGAAGCAGAGAACACACCAAATTTTCAATCTGTAGGCATCATAATGCTTAAACCGTTATATCAACATACAGCTTTCTTTACTCCTCCCAAAAACATGCATGTAAGTGTGTGTGCGAGTGTGTGTTTGTGTGTGATAGTCTGGAGCCCCATCCAGTGTATTCCTGCCTCACACACAACCCTGAATGAATGAATGAATGAATGTCAGACATGCTCTAGCTTATTGACTCAATTTAAAATAAGGCGAAACTGGGTCCGTTTTATTTTTGGACGAAACGTTTCTAAAGTCCGCAGAGCCGTCGGGACATAATGGACTTCTGGGCTGCATCCAAAACCACACACTGAACACTGCATCATTTCAATCCTCCTATTTGTCTCTTTAAAGACTGGTTAAGTAAATCCCTTCTCTCTGCAGCCAAGGCGTATTATTAATAAGATTACGGATCATCAGACATTCTGCATGATGTGTGTATATGTGTGTGTGTGTGTGGGGAGGTGTGAGGGTGGGAGTCAGTGTGTACTGTAACCTACAATTACACACACTAATGTGTGTTGGCGTGTGTGAAACGTTGCCATAGTAACTAGCAGAAGCGAACCTCTGGAATTCTCCTTTGCATGCTGTTTGCTCGTGCACTCGTCTCGTTCTCCTCCCTCGCTGCTGTCAAACCCAAAGCAGAAACAGACACAGCAGAGGGAGGGGAAATAAAAGAGAATGCTTCGATGTGGGTGCAGTCTGGCTCTCGGCCACATTGTGGTTCAGGGACAAACACAAAACGATGTAGAATCAGCCTCGGCTCTACATGACAATGATATCAAGGAGGAAATGAAGCTCACAGGTTCACACCAATGCAATTATTCAGCTTCAAGTGTTCTAGAATCGTTAACAGACTTTTCAGTAGTGGATGAGTAGTGACCTTTGACCTCATTCTCCACATCTACTTCATCAGTTTTTTCTATCAGGATACCATATACCATGTAATTTAACAAATACCTACACATAATAATTTATATGTGTATAATTTGTATAATAATAATAATAATACATAATAATTTAACAATGTCATAGTGGCAGATCAGGAGCAGGTCCCAGGAACGCCAGAGGAGAGGAATCCAGGGAATACACACACACACACACACACACACACACACACACACACACACACACACACACACACACACACACACACACACACACAAACATACACACACTTGAGTAACTTGAGCTCAGGATCAAAAAAGGAAATTGATTGATTGTCAAAATACCAAGAAATAATGAGCAGGAATGCATAATGCGTAAACTAAATAAAATATCCAAGAATTAAATTTTTTTTTTTTGCTATTTTTGATCAAATTGTTAACAAACAATACAAATTATTGAAAGACCAAGTTTGTATTATAGTGTGGAATGAAAGCTCTCTTAGGCATTGATGTATGCTATGTGAAGGTTATATTATTATTATTATTATTATTATTATTATTATTATTATTATTATTAAGAAGAAGAAGAATTTTATTTACAGTATAGCTACATCTTTTCATTCTATCAAAATGATTACTATTATTATTATTATTACTACTGTTGTTGTTTATAATAATACTTTGTCCATGTATTGATTCATATTACTTTTTAAATATTTTTTATCTGTTATTTTTATATATATGTTTTTTTGTCAAAAGATCCCGTCATATTAATAGTCGTTATTGAAGCCCAGATCTTCTTATCTTTTCTCACGGTTGGCTTCATAAACAAGTGTGTGACTGAATCTGCCTGATATTACAGTACACCTGCTTTATACGAATAAATCTGCTGACTGGACATCTGTACGTGACCAGATCAACACTGAACAACAGATTCTCTCTCTCTCTCTCTCTCTCTCTCTCTCTCTCTCTCTCGCTCTCTCTCTCGCTCTCTCTGTCTGTCTGTGTCTGTCTGTCTGTCTGTCTGTAAGTGAGAGCTTTGTGACTCTCACACACACTTCATAATCAGCTAACAGAATGAAAGGCCTTGAAAAAATTCACTCACACACACACACACACACACACACACACACACACACACACACACACACACACACACACACACACAGATCAGTAAAAGCGTGAGTGTTCACATTTTAACTTCAGCACATAGATGTGGGTGGCTGATAGCAGCCCTGTCAATTACACTGTTCATCACTTCTTGCTCTCCAACACACAGAGAGAAGCAGCACAGATTAGCACAAAGTTATACTACACACAGACACACACAGACACACACACACACACACTACAGAAGCTATAAACAGTTCCGAAGAGCAAGACTATTCTGCTATCACTACTGAATTCCAAGGAAGTCGCTGTTTTATAAAGGAAAGTATGGTGCTAGCATTGAAACTTTTACGCTTGTGTACACGAAGCCTCTCTTTAATTTTCCGCTTGTGCTCATTAAACCCTTCCAGCAGTGTTTGTACATCAGGCAGCCGAGTGTGTCCAGCATGTGTTCTCGGCTTAATTACAGCTCGACTTGACGACCACAGACGCTCGCTGTTAGCCTGCGCCGAGCAGCCACAGCACATCCATGCTAAAGAACGGTCATCAGAGCGACGTTAAAAGGACATTAACAATCCAATGCCTTTAGCCTCAAGCTTTCATCTGACAAATCTGATAGATGTTTATAATAACACACCGCAGAGGACGAATTAATCCATCTAAGAAAAAAAAGAGGAAATGGAGAGTTTAGGTACGATGATGTCTTCAGATTAACTTGATGACTGGAATTATGTCTCTTTACATCTCTGTATTTAAGCCATTAAAATACGAAAGAACACAACTAACCAGTTGTCTAGCTAATGCTAATATTGAAGAAATACAGTAAGAATTAACTTTAAAACTTTCTCACAACAATGAGCAGGCAAACGGCAGAATGCTAATTACTATCTTGCTGTAGATGGAAAACGATTTAATGCTACCATTACCATCGTATTAGCTTTAGCTGAAAAAATGTCAGAATGCTAACAATACTATCATATTAGCTTTAGCTGACAAATGCTAGAATGTTAACATAACAATATTATTAGCATCAGCTGACAAACACCGCAATGCTAACATTGCAATATCATTGGCATTAGCTGACAAACACCTTAATGCCAACATTACCTCGTATTCACTTTAGCTGACAAATGCCACAATGCTAAATTTATCTAATATTACCCTATTGTTATTATTGGCTGACAAATGTCAGAATGCTAACACTGCCTTATTATTAGCATTATCTGATAAATGCAGAATGCTAATGTAAAATATAATTAGCATTTGCTAACAAACACCTCAATTTTAACATTACAATATTATTAGCATTATCTAGTTCACTAACTAGCATTAGCAATCCTCTACCAGACTGCTAACATAGTCTGTTATGTTACAAAGTGTTAGCCGATAAACATCAGAATTCTTACACCATCTGTTTATGTGTGTACGTGTGTACGTGTGTGTGTGTGTGTGTGTGTGTGTGTGTGTGTGTGTGTGTGTGTGTGTGTGTGTGTGTGTGTGTGTGTGTGTTACCTAGAAGTGTACATATCAGAAGAAGGTAAATCCAATTGTCCTGAGGAATCTCCTCTCACAGGACCATATGGTCCTAAAAAATGCCTGCTGGTTATGGATCAGCTATCAGCCCCCAAAACACACACATGCATGAGCTCACACACACACACACACACACACACACACACACACACACACACACACACACACACACACACACACACAGATTAGCAAAATCACGTCATGACTAGCAAGCATAAGATGTTATCTATCTAAAGCTGTGTAGATAAAAACTCTGGAATGAGGTGATTCTGAAGGAGGATGGGTCACTGGGGTGAAGATTCCTCCTCCTGCCTGGGAGCAGACAAGCTGAGCCATCTGTTCACATAACACTCTATACGTACATCACACACACACACACACACACACACACACACACACACACACACACACACACACACACACACACACATACTTCACACTTTCTATACTTTACCTGAGAATCACAGGTTTATATAAATGTACTTGTTTCTAATACATTACGGTTTCTATAGTAACGGCTCACACAGTTTCGCAGCACCGACGCACCACGTAACTTGCATATAGTTATAATAAACACGCTAAAGAAGATTTTTTTGAACATTCTCCAGAGTCAGGACAGAGCAGTGTGTGTTTTCTGTATGTGTAATAAAACTTTCCAAAACTTGATATACGTTTATCCTAGAAATAATTTACACATTAAAGCGGCGTTAGGCGAAGAATCACAGTGGTAACTTCATCTCAGAGCATAGAAATGGATTCGATAAGACCATTTACTATGAAGATAGATACATCACTTCTAGTATTTTAGGCAAAAACTGAAATACTGGTGAAACACTACAAAGTCCTGAGTGTCTACTATCCTATGAGCTTCATATGAACACCACTGACGAGTGAGACATGACAAAGACGTTCAAATACTGAACATGAACACAACTAAACATTTTTTGGACCTCTGGGGAAAAGAGTAAATGCTTAGTGATGCTGTATTTCTAAACACTCACAGTGTAAATCTACAGACTCATAAATATTTATGTGCATTTGAATACTAAATCTTTTAAGTGAGAACAATTTACATGGAAATTGCAAATAAATTTGCCATCTGTATCTAACACATCTTCCAGTATCTTTATCCTGAACGTACACGGTGTATACGAGCTGTCACGAACACACTGGATATTCTCGCTGAATAATCCCACGCTGGGATATAAAACAACACCTCATTCACACGCTCTGTTCTCTGTTCTAATTTCAGCCTGAGCACACATGGGCTCTCAGAAGCTGAGGGATCTCCATCAGCAGGAAGAAACACGACACACCACCAAACACATCCACGTGTTCCTACACGAGGACAGCGCAGGGGTCAGAGGTCACGCTACCTTGTCTGAAGGAGTGCGAGAGGCCATATGGCGGAGAAGCTACTCGAGCTGATTTGAAACACTTCTCTTCAATTATATCAGTCTTTCCAGACATTCATCCTAAATAGATACTTCCTGAAAATCCAAACTTTTTAGTAATTTCTTCTTTAGGTTTTTATTTGTAACATGATGACGATTGTAGTATGACATTTTTATCTATTTTCTTTTCTTTTTTCATGAGAGGAAATAAAACACAAAATATTTAGGTGCTTTTTTTATGCTACGTTTGTCTGTCTCGTCTCTGTACTACGATGTCACCTGTAAACGTTTCCTACTCTAACATGGGTTGCCATGGTAGCAATGAATATTACTGGGTGTCTGCTCTACTGTCTTTACTCCCATTGGTCAGCAAGTCGCTCGCTATTTGCATAAAGTCCACCTTTTCGCGACTTTGCCCACATCTAGTCTCCGACTTCGTTGCCAAATGATGTCATCAGCCGTCATCGGAAATGAACGGCCTCCTGTCGCTTCGTAGCTGCATTATTTTTCAATACCAGTAAATCCTGAAGTGTTTTATTCCTCTTACACCACAGCAACTAGCCAAATATCCTTAATTTGTTAAAAAATTATGTATTATTTATTTTATGGTCCTGGATCGTCTGTGAATCTGGTTCCTGTTATCCCTGCATGTTTGAAAGAGACGGAGACATTCCCACTGGACAGTAATTCAGGAAGTGGGGAGAAGTGTGTATCATAAGCAGACCGTGGGAACAAAGACATTTGCTCGTTTATGAAAACTCTCGGTTTATGAAAACTCTCGGTCTTGGACAGAAAGAGTTCAATTCAGGAGGAAATAAATAAAGAGATGATGCGACTTTCCGTCATACGGTGCACCCGAGCTAGCGTCTCAAATCGCTAATCAAATTACCCAGCATGCACCACAGGATATCAGCTCAGCCGGTCACACATATCCCCCCACCACCTCCTCCTCTTCTGAATTCTCATGTCCTTATCACACAGTCACACACACTCACGGGAAATTATTCCCTTCTGCAGAGATTATCTCAAACTGAATTTCCTTTTTTAGTCAGGAAGTTAAAGGATCCAAAAAAAAAAAAAAAGAGAGAGAGAGAAAAAACCCCTACAATGAGATAAAAATTTTCACAGACATGATAATCAAGAAAATATGGTTATTTAATTAATTACCTTTTATTATTTATTATTAAGTATGTAATTAATTAAATAAATTATGTATCTATAATTATTTTATTTATTATTTATTTATTATAGATTGAAAGAATTTGGGGGGCACGGTGGCTTAGTGGATAGCACGTTCGCCTCACACCTCCAGGGTCGGGGTTCGATTCCCGCTTCCACCTTGTGTGTGTGGAGTTTGCATGTTCTCCCCGTGCCTCGGGGGTTTCCTCCGGGTACTCTGGTTTCCTCCCCCGGTCCAAAGACATACATGGTAGGTTGATTGGCATCTCTGGGAAATTGTCCGTAGTGTGTGAGTGTGTGAGTGAATAAGTGTGTGTGTGTGTGCCCTGCGATGGGTTGGCACTCCGTCCAGGGTGTATCCTGCCTCGATGCCCAATGACGCCTGAGATAGGCACAGACTCCCCGTGACCTGAGAAGTTCGGATAAGTGGTAGAGAATGAATGAATGAATTAAAGAAAGAATTTGTTTCAAATCATTTAAAAATATATATATATCATTAAGGGTCAAGCAGTGTATTTGCCCCCTCCTCTAGCCACAATAATATACAATACATCAAATATATTTACACACCTTCACTTTAATTAATCCGACATCCTCGATGGATTGATTTCGAGGGAGACTTGTGTCGGAAGACATCGAAATGACGAGTTTTATATTTTCAAGTGTTGTGAATTAAAGGTGAGGAAACACTTCCATGTTAGCAAGAAGCTAGAAGACAAACTGTGAGTGATATGATACATTTATTCCCTTCTGTAGAGACTTGTGTTGTAGATTTAACAAGCCAATATGTCTGAATGATGACTGAACTCAAGCTAATGCTCTTATACACAGTAGAAATTTTGTTTTCTTTAGGTGGCCTTTTGATTTGGTTTGTTTTGGAGGTGATGAAACCAAAGTTCCTTCTGAGTTGAAAAGAAGTTTTATGTTGTTTGCTATTTTTTCTAGTCGATTGTTAGAAACGCCAAATGATGAGTTAAAGCAGCAGAATAGCTCCGTTTCCATTTCCAGACCTGAAAAAAGTTAACAGAAGCCTGAAATAAAGAAATTATCAGAAAATAAAGAGAATTACTGCTTTTGTATAAAACAAACGACTAAACCACTAAGACGCGCATGCTACTTGTTGTCGTGGTAACAGCGACACGTGAATATATTTTCTTCAGATTTCTTTGTACACTCCACAGAGTGAGTTTTCCTGTCAAACATAGCTAGATTTTCCTCTCAGTGAGATACAGACAGAGAGAAAGAGAGAGAAAGAGTGAGATACAGAGAGAGAGAGAGAGAGAGAGAGAGAAAGAGAGAGAGAGAGAGAGAGAAAGGGAGTTTTGTTCAGAAATGCTGCTTCCACTAACCGCTAGTGAACTTTGACTGCCGAAATGTCACCGCATACAGAATTCTGACACAAAGAGCAAGAGAGTGAGAGTGAGAGAGAGAGAGAGGGAGAGAGAGATGACAAGGTGAAATAAAGGAAGTGAGAGAACAAGGGAAAGAACAAAAAGACAGTGAAGAGAAGACAGTAAACAACAAAAGGGAAAGAGTGAGATTGAAAGAAAGAAAGAAAGAAAGAAAGAAAGAAAGAAAGAAAGAAAGAAAGAAAGAAAGAAAGAAAGAAAGAAAGAAAGAAAGAGCAAGTAGGGACATGAAATTAAAAATTAAAAAAAAAGAATGTGACAAAGCAGGAAAGAAAGAGTGAACAATGAGCAAAGAAAGACAAAGAAAAAGAAGATAAAGTAGTCAACAAAGGCAGAGTTCAGAGAGATAGCTGCAGAAACGTAAAGTGTACAGTGTAAAAAAAGGAAAGTGTAAGAGGGAGGAAGAAGGTGAAAAAATGACAGAAAGAGACTGAAGGACAAAAGGAAGAGAGACAAAAGGAGAGGGTGAGATGAAGAGAAAGAGAAATAAACAGGAGAGAAGGAAGAGAGAAAGAAAGCAGGAGAGAATGTGATGGAATTTAAAAAAGGGAGAAAATCATGAAAAAGGAGAGTAATGAGAGGAGAGAGAAAAGGATGAGAGAAAAGAGGTGAAGAAAGAGTGGTGCAGTCAGTCATTCTACAAGACAGGAAGTCTCAAGCGGAGCCACCCTTCCTTCCTGTGTAATGCTGGGATCACAGGCATGTTGCACACACGAACACGGACACGGACACACGCGGACACAGACACACACATGGGGACACACACACGGACACAGACGGACACACAAGGACGCACATGGACACACACGAGTTTCTGCACCTGAGCAACACATGCACTTCCTTCTGCTGCAGCAACAGGAAACTGGACCACACCTTTCTTTCTCTCTCTCTCTCTCTCTCTCTCTCTCTCTCACATACACACACCACACACAGACACACACACACACACTTCTAAGCACAAACACAGACACACAGAGCTGCATTTGTGACAGACACTCAGCCATTTCCTGGCCACAGAAGAAAAGAGAACAGTGATGTCACACTTTCCTGCTCACTTGCCTGCTGGGACACTGTGTGTGTTTTGTTTGTGTGTGTGTGTGTGTGTGTGTGTTTGTGTGTGTGTGTGTTTGTCATGCAGCTGTGGATACTGCGGACCCCAGCTGTTACACTGCTCCCAGGAAAAACAGCAACACACAATCAACACACTATGCAACTCAGGAGTACAAATATTTATTCATTATTAATAAAGAATCTATAAATGATGTGTCATAAATAATACAACACACACACACACACACACACACACACACACACACACACCTTTTTACTTCTGCACTTATGAAACACTGCTAGTGTGTAGTCCAGGGAGAGAGAGAGAGAGATGGAAAAACAGACAGTGTGACAAAACAAAAAGCAAGACAAAAGAACAGCAAACCAACCAAAAACCAAACTTAGAGGTAAAGTCCTTGAAAGAAAGAAAGAACATATGCACATCCACACACACACACACACACACACACACACACACACACACACACACACACACACACACACACACACACACACACACACACACACACACACCACCCAGAGCTCCAATGCATTCAGAGGAAGTGAGACTGGGTGAGAGATGTGTGGTGGGAGTCGGGATCCTGGAGCTCAGGGGGGAACAAAAACGGGGTGTGTGTGTGTGTGTGTGTGTGTGTGTGTGTGTGTGTGTGTGTGTGTGTGTGTGTGTGTGTGTGTGTGTGTGTGTGTGTGTGTGTGTGTGTGTGTGTGTGTGTGTCTCTGTGGTCTACTGAGGAGTGGCTCACCACAAGGTGTGGCTGCCCCTCTCTCTCTCTCACACACACACACACACACACACTCACACACGCGCACACTTGATGAACATTCGATGTTGAAGTGGCTCAGATGAAATAAGAAATAAGAAGTTCAGAAGCAGTGACACATGAATCACGACACATCATTTTTAAAATTCATTCCAAATCCTAAACATTTTTTTAATCTAAACCTCAGCACACATTCCTTTGCACATGCTGTGATAAATAAAACTGAATTATGAGAGACTTTGTAAATAAAGTGACCTCACAGCTTGAGAAACAGGACGTGTTCTGGATAAAGAGGACATCAGGTCACGCTGCGTTAACTGGGCTGTGTCCCATAATACACTGCGAACCAGCAGCGAGTTAGTTTTCTAGTGCTACGAGTCATGAAGTTAGCATGTTACGTTTGTGTGTGTGTTAGCATGTTACGTTTGTGTGTGTGTACACAAGAGATACATTTTTTTTTAACGCCACCCACTTCCTAAAGAATTCTCACTGATCTCTGTTAGTGTAGTCGTTCGTTCCCAGCCATGATATTTTGAGTTATTTGAGTTATTTAAAGCCCCATGCAGACACACACAGACAAAAAGAGACGCACAGACAGACAGACAGACACACACACACACACAGACAGACAAACAGAGACGCACAGACTGACAGACACACACACAGACAGACAGACAAACCGAGACGCACAGACAGACAGACACACACACAGACAGACAGACATTCACACACACAGACACACACAGACAAACAGACACACACACACACACTTCAGACCTTTGTAGTGGATGCAGACTGCAGAAGCTGAGGATTGATCTGTTCTGAATTTGCCACTGAATTATTTAACAGCCGATCTTCCTCCACTGATCTCACCGTATTAATAACATTAATAATGTCAGGAAACTAAATGGTCTTATATCTGTGTCTCTGTAAACCAGTAAAGAGGCTGATTACAGAAGACAAAAAAGACCATTTCTCTACTAAAGTCAGACCCTTCATTCTCCCCTCCTCCTCCAGCACTGTCACTGAGCTCTGAGTGCAGCTAACTGAGGAGTAGGCTT
Source organism: Tachysurus fulvidraco (assembly GCF_022655615.1). Lineage (NCBI taxonomy): Eukaryota > Metazoa > Chordata > Actinopteri > Siluriformes > Bagridae > Tachysurus > Tachysurus fulvidraco. Next base: position 24,478,844 of record NC_062530.1, on the reverse strand, counting down.
CTGAAAGAAAGAAAGAAAGAAAGAAAGAAAGAAAGAAAGAAAGAAAGAAAGAAAGAAAATGAGAAAGAGAGAAAGAGAGAAAGAGAGTAAAAAGGGAGAAAGAAAGAAAGAAAGAAACTACACATAAATGTTCTTACGTTCACCTTCACTTGTTAGAAAAGCTGAGGAGAGAGGGAGAGAGAGAGAGAGAGAGAGAGAGAGAGAGAGAGAGAGAGAGAGAGAGAGAGAGAGAGAGAGAGAGATGCTAACCTGGACACTATTAAGCTGGTGCTTAACCACAGAAAGAAATAAACGATGAGCTCAGCATCATTTCACCACACGGTTCTCAGGGTGGAGTCATGAGGAAGAACACATGTGGCTCATTAACAGATGACTCCAGATCAGTTATTCTGCTCTACATCATCCTGAACCCTCAACAATGGACAATGAAGAGTGAGCATGTGGAGGAGATGAACTTCCTGCTCCAGCTGTCTGGAAGAACAGGAAGTGCCTGATGACCCCCGTGTGTCCAAACATGCCGACTCACAGCTACCCAGCTGTGAGCCAAGAGCACAAGCCTGTAAAGGCAGAGAGCAGCGTTTACGCAACCGAGCTAGTGGAACAGCGAGAACATTTCTCCAAAAACATCCACTAGTTGCACAAGAGACGTTGCACAAATACGTCCGGGGAGAAGAAGAAAAGAGAAGTTTTATCTCTCCTGGGTTTGTCTGTGATGTGCCCCACTTCCCTGCCAGCGACACACACACACACACACACACACACACACACACACACACACACCCACACACACCACAATAATCACAGAGTTTAGTCAAATACTTGATTCTGATTGGTTAGAAGAAAGTGATTTGCAAAGGGAACAGCAGTACCAACTGGACGGAAGGACGGATGGACAAATGGACGGACAAACGGATGAAAGAAAGAAAGAAAGTAAGTAAGAAAGAAAGAAAGACTTTCCTTATTTGTTAGAAAGAAAGAAAGAAAGAAAGAAAGAAAGAAAGAAAGAAAGAAAGAAAGAAAGAAAGAAAGAAAGAAAGAAAGAAGAGAGCTACAGTGTTTGTGGTGTTTTTCTACACTACAGTGGAGGATGTGAGATTTCTGGTCTGATGGAGATTGGTGTGAAAAACTGGCCGTGTTGCAGCGACGCACGTTAGGTCTCTTCATCAGAAGCCTTGTGACCCAACAAGCACAAAAACCAGAAGCAGCTGAGGTCAAAACGTTCATTCAGCTACCAGTTTCTCTCAGATCAAAACTGAAAACATGTACACACACAAACACACACACACACACACACACACACAAACACACTTCTCTGGTCAAAGTTCATGCTTTCAATTCATAGAAATAGAGCAGATGTAGTAAGAAAAAAAAAAGAAATGGACAAATGGGGGTTTTGATATCCACCTGCTTTGATGAAAAAAGTGTTTGCTGGTCTTTAACACTGACAGGTGTGTGTGTGTGTGTGTGCGTGTGTGTGTGTGTCTCAGTCATCAGAATTCTGATAAGGATTACAGAGCAGAACATTCCAGCTGTTTTATATGAAATGGTGATTTAAAAGTAACCTAAAACCTTTTATGGAAAGTTGGTCTATTTATTACATTTTTCAAATAAATCATGATGATGATGATGATGATGATGATGGGGGTGTAACTGACTCACATCAGTGCTAAATCTCCATATATGGAGCTGTATATAAATATAACTGCTTATATAACAAACATAACCAGAAAAGACAGTAACGCTCTGATTGGGCTGAGAAATGATATATTGAATAAAAGTAAACGAGAGAGAGAGAGAGAGAGAGAGAGAGAAATTGTAAAAAAAAATCTTAATTTAAACATTCAATCTAAAATTTTTAATTCATCAAATTGTGGAACAATTAAATAGAAACTAATTAACTGACTTTGCTTCCAAGTTTCTAATGTTCTCAAAACTAAATGTCACATTTGGGGATAAAATGGTGTAGATTTTTTTCTTTTTTGCTGAATCATCCCCTTTAATTCTTTAAAGACTTAATAAGATAGCATCGGTGCTACTTAACATGGTGAAATGAGTGTTGTATAAAAGGCCAGTGTGGATTTCACAGCCACAATCAGCAGTCAGTAACCTGATCAAACATGTTTACTGAGTTTCCACTCTGCAGGCAGATGAGGGATTTTCTCACAGTGCTTCAGGCATGTTAAGAATAAGAGCAGGTCTTTAAAGGCAATAAAAGTGTTTTGACGTAAATAAAATCACTGTTAAAAAAAATAACGGAATTAAAGCAGCGGTGTGAGAAAGAAGGCGTGTTCAGACACGTCGGTTATTACCAGGGGTCACATGATCTCTGTGTATCAGGATGTGTATTTGGGTTGTGAACGTTCTCCACACGTTAGAGCCGGCACGTTGTTGTGTCGTGTCACAAACGAGACTGTCTTCTGTTTGTTGCGTAAAGCCGGCGGATTATCGTGCCACAATTTGATACAGTAAATGTTATCTGTAATGAGTCATCACGTTCCTAGAACTGTGTCTGATCAGACGACTTGCCCAAGCAGGTCACGCTGTATGAGCCTTAGCCTCATTCCTAAGCACTTATGAAAAAACATTAACAAGTTGGATGTTCTTCTGAGTGGCAAAAGAGGACATGAGTGTGGCCCAGATACACACACACACACACACACACACACACACCTCTTAGTACAGCTAATCAATGGTATTTTAAACCTTCATTTAAATGGATATTAATCAAACATTCAATAAAATGTATACATTTTTGGGTGTCTATGGGTGTCACACTCACTCGCAAACACACACAAACTCGTGCGCACACAAAAACTGAACTTACTCCATTTCCCACTCAGGCCTGTTTGTTGTCTGAAGTTTGCACTAAATCTATAAAGCTAATGCTGCTAACAAGTAACATAAGCTTATAGCTACCACTTTAGCCGCCCCGGCAGCATGTCTAAATTTTCAGACACTCACCTACATTTATATTTACATTTTCTGCATTTTGCAGAGGCTCTTATGTACTTTCAGATGCTCTCTGGAGTCTGTAACATTTAATAGATCGATACTGGATCACTAGGTCACGGGGATTGAAGACAAACTTACTGTAATTAGGGATCATCGGAAGATTCCGGAACTCGACAGAACAGGATGAGAAAGGCAGTGATTCAGGATTTACAACACTCTACAACAAATCTCTAACAGTTTGTGGCATTTTCTTATGTGTGGTTATTTTATCTACATCTGTGACTCGTTCCTGTATCTCTGACATGACTCTTTTATACAACTGTTAGTGTAGATGGGACAGGGCTGAAGGGTGTTTGCAGCACAAGTGTGATGATTTTAAGCAAGATATGCTACATTAGTGCAATCCTTCAGTCATCGAGCCTTTCTTGTCTGAAAGTGTTTCTTTAAAAGTATAAAATAGCCCAACAATTTACATCTTCTACAATTCAGACTCCAGAGAGCGACAGATGGAAGGAGCGTCAGGTAGGAAATTGTGGCTTTCTGCACATAATTTGCCATTTCAGAGGAACCTGGCAGCCTGAAAGGAAAACCGGCAGCCCGAGTGACAACAGCACCGCCCATCACACCGAATGCCAAGCAATTAACGGCCCATTTTTTGCCGTCTAATTCCTGTTTTCCAGACCAAGGTTACCTGAAACTAGGGTTCATGCTGAGACTGAGACAACTCCAATCACATCTGATTTTTAATCTCTTTCTCATTCAAACACACACACACACACACACACACACACACACACACACACACACACACATACACACACTTACTCTCTATTAGATCACACAAGCGTGCCTGAATGCCTCTAATAACTCAAACAAATATAAACACACCCATACAGATAACAGCATGCTGTGAGAACTTCACCTAGTTCATTCAAAACAAAGAACAGGGAGAGAAACTCATCATTACAAAGATTATAGAACAAAATCGCACCTGTAGTACAAACCACTGGCTTCTGCTAACATATTGGGGATAGACAAACTGCACTCACACACACACACACACACACACACACACACACACACACACAGAGAAAAGGTTTTAAGAAAAATACAAGTATAAACGGCACAAATTCACAAGTTAGAATCAACTTCGATCTAAATATAATGATGATTATTATTAATATTAATCATCATTATATTTAGATCGAAGTTGATGCTAACTTGTGAATTTGTGCCGTTTATATTTGTATTTTTCATAAAACCTTTTCACACTAGAAAGGTTTTGTACGCTTTCAAGACACCCTAAGCCGTTTCCATCTGAGGGATTTCATGTGGAAAACATTTGAGCCCTTTTGAAACGTTTTTTCTTTAAATAAAGACGTTTTGCTTAAGCAGATTAACATTTTCTTGAACTGTGGAAATTATAAGGGAAACATTTCTGACAGGAAAAATGCTGTAATAATGCGGTAACTACTATGACCTTTAACACTCGAGTGGAAATCGTGTTGCTAGACTCGAGTAGCTTCTGAGTGAAGCTGCTTAGATAGCTGGCATGCTGTTATTAAAATCTTTAATACACACAATGTAGATGCCGAGTGAGCATGGAAATGAGTCAAATCTATCAAAATATATCAACATTTTACTTCAGATATGTTGGTTATTAATTCGGCAAAAAATAGGTTGTAGGATTGGGCCACTTAGAATTGAGAGCAAACTTGGAACTTAGCATATCGATAAACATTAGCTTGTGATTTCAGAGCAGTCAAAATATTTGAACCTAGCATGTTGTGTAAAAACAGAAACTAGCGACAATCTGCAATAGCGGTTCTAAAACAGCACAATGATAAAGCAAAGTTAAGAAAACAAAAACGATGCTTTGGTTAAATGAAATCTATTTCTGCTGTCAAACCAAATTTCAGCATTATTACAGTTTCTTAGTTTTACCTCAACACTTGATTTATTTCTGTGCCGTTAAAACTACAATATAAGAAGTGATAAAGTACACAATATTATTATATTATCCTGCTTTGTTTTGCTGCATACATTAGTAGGCCAAGAAAAATTCACTGAATATATTAGAATATATTTTGGAATATATAGATGCCATCATTCACACGATAGCAGAATTGTTTATGGGACGTTATATCATACATTTGAAGCAATTGTAGCGCTAAAAGTCGATTTGATGGATTCTTGTGGAGAAAAATGAACGTATTCACATTTTTAATCTGATTAGATTTTGTATTATGGGGAGAGTGGAAACTCGTCTTTTCCAACAATATTACTTTCTAATTTTTGAAAAAAAATGTAAATACAAAAAAGAAAACAAAATACAGGACTAACGACTAGAGGACATACATCTGATGAACCTTAACAACACCCCAGACTAAACCTTGAAGGAGCTAAGGAAGAGATACTTTATATTTCTACATAAATAAATACAGATGGATACTTCTAGAGTATTTCCTTGACTCATCCATGGTTCAGCTAATTTTCCCATCATAATGAACTAATAGTGAGGTCATTACTTTAGGGACGGAAATAAATAGAAGGTTGTGCTTTCAAAACCCTGTTAACAAACTTCTATACACTGCTAAGAGAATATAGGTAAAGGTTTCAGAGAGGGTGAAACACAACACAGGACTAAGGTGTGGATCCTGTTTTTAATATAACGGTGCCGATATTTCAAACAAAGCAGGAGTGTGTTTTATAATCGGACTCTGGTTCGCACCGTGGGAGTCGGCCATGTTGTTTGTGTCAGGGCGGTGTCCGACTCAGCTGTGTTTGTACAGGCCCCTCTGCCCAGGATGGAAACCTCGCATTTGGAGTGCGGTTCAGAGACAAGCCCAGACGGCAGAGCGGCAGCAATTTGAAAAATGACAAGAATCTTTAACGGGTTATTCCCAGCACAGGCCGCTGCCATAGCCTGAGGCGTGAGCAGCTCCTGCTGTAACAGAGTCTCAACTGTGTGTGCGCTATGTTAGACTGGTGAAAACCAGATCTGACTGGGGACAATCTGAAGTTGATGGTGTCATTCTTCTAACATACTGATTTATAGCCTCTGGATGCTTTTTAAGCTTAAATAGTTGACCTCATGGAACGCTTTTGTTGGTTTTTGGTGTAGATCTGCATTTATAATACGATAAATACTAGCCAAAACGATAGAAACGTTGCATTCTTTTTGCATTTTGTGCTTTTTTCCTCCATTGTAACAATGTAATGTTATGATTTTCCCAGAATGGCTCTATCATCATTAATCATTATATGAAACACTGGGCTAAGGGTATTTCTAAAATCATCTGAATGAAATTTCACTGCTAGAATACTTAATTGAACATTTTCCTTGAAGTAAAAAAACATTTTCTATGATGTGTGTAACAGTAGAAACTAGAGGACTAGAGCACTAGAGGATCGTTAATATAAAGTATTTAAATACTATTGAAATCCTTTTAATTACAGTTTGAGAAAATGAACTTGCATCATCCCTGATGAAACAGACGCTGAACTAGATCTGAGGTGACGTGCGTCATCTCGAACCCTGTGGTCTGACCTTAGGGAGAAAAAGAGCTTCAAAATATACACCGAACTCAAAAACTCTGGAAAATAAACCGAGACAAACACGCACAAACACCCCCCACAGTCACCACCCACATGATCACAGGTTGGGCTGGAAAACTTCCTCTGACACAACTAGCATCTCGCACAACTGAGAGCTAGCGCCAGAGCTCTATAGCTAAAAGCCGAAGCACTCTGAAGCTTTAAGTCTTTTAGAGTGTGTTGCTTTAAGCACAAAGCTACACAAATCAATATGAACCAGTAGGACACATGATACAGACAGACGTGTGGCTCTGACACGTGCTAATGAAAGCTAATAGGAACTAGCGGGAACTTTTTGACGTGCGTCATACTGATGGAAAAAAAAATGCTGAGAAGATTTACTAAAAAAAACAAAACTGAACTACAGTTTGTGCCTCAAAATAAAAAACAATAGAGTTGGTCATGGGTTTGAGGACGCTAACGAGGATCACATGGGAATCTTTTACGCTGTCTCTCTCACACACACACGAGCCCCGGGCTGTCATGTCTCCACCAAGAGAGGCACATGACACAGGCACCAACAGACCTGAGGAGCTCACTGCCACTTCCTGTTTATGAACAAGTGTCTAAAAAGAAAACGATGACAACAACAACATAAAGCTGTACGAGGAAGTAAAACCATTGCATAAAAGAGAAAAAGGACCATGACAGGAAACCCTGCCTGATAAACACATCGACAAGAAAGAAAGATATCTCCAGCTCACGAAGCACGCGGGGGGTATCGTTATGCACAAGGAGACAAATATACAAATTCAGAACCTAATGAAGAGAAACTCATATAAACAACATCACATGCGACACCTTTTTCCATCAACAGGAAAGAATGTTGATGATAAGAAAATAAAAAGCCAGCGTGCACTTCCTCTATCACAGCAGAGGCTCGCTGCCATGCTGGTTCTTCCATACTTTTCACCCTCAGGGGGCAAACGCAACATGTACAGGAGTGATTCACCATCACACCAACACGTTAGAGCTTGTAAACCTCACAACGCTTCATGTGTGAGCTGAAAGCACTTTATCTCTGCTTAATACCCACTACTGCTATTAGACTCCAGCAGCTTGGAGAAGAAAAAAACAAAACTCTCTTCTAACACCGAGCTCTGAGAGAGAGAGAGAGAGAGAGAGAGAGAGAGAGAGAGAGAGAGAGAGAAGGAATGTGGATAGCTCACACACATGTAATTATGATGTAACAAAAAAATAAAAAAAATAAAAAAATAAAGACAAAACACAGAGCTGGGTTTAAACAGCAGGATTGTTCAGCCTAGATTTAGTTTCACAGATGAAAATCAGACATTGTGAAAATATTCATTACTTGTGAGCGAGATAGAGGTTTGATAACGCGTAACATACAGCACGCAGTCAGCCGTTATGACCAAACACAACTGATGGCTGTTCTGGAATTTTCTACAATGATCATATTTTTTTACATTATTATTAACATCTAAAAGCTGTTTTAGAGCAAGTTTAATACTAGATAAAATCACAAATCCAGATGTCAGAGTTGACGGTGGTGAAAAAAACTCCCCAAGACGACACGAGGAAGAAACCTGACTCAAAAGGGAATCGACATCAATCTAGGACACATCAGGTTGAGATTGTACATCATTTCGCTTCTATAACTGTTCTACATACCGCAAAGTGCAAAGAAAAGATCTTTGAGAATGAGAGACCTTTCTGAATTCATGACACTTGTCTGAAAGCCCTAAAAGCCACAAATAGAACAAGAGCACTGTATATTGTGAAACTCAGTAAACTTAAACAAAACTTGGATTAAAAAAGAGATCAGATTGTTAGATTGTAGAGAATCTCACGGAGAGTTAGCAGGACTTTAAAAGAACTTCAGGTCGGTCTTCAGTGTTAGTGGATCTTCAATATGGGTAAAATGTCATAGCAAAAAATAATGATATGTGTGACAAGTCTGATGTGTGAAAAACCAGCTTAAGACAGATCTCACAGCCAGATACAATTTCTACTCCACCACACGCCCTCGGCTGTGGAATGCGACTCCTGCTCTACTCCGGCTGAGAGCATTCGAAGGTCACATGACACGCCTGCTCCTCCATGACCTCAGGCATGTGTGGCAAAGTGTCTTCACGAGCACCGCACTACACTACATTACTCCTTGTTTACAATTGCATCAAAGTGCATTAGACAGGCTCGTTCCCCCTGGAGAGCAGACCTGTCAATCAGAGCATGCTACTTAGTGCCATGATTACACCTCACTTCTTTAAAGTAGCTAATAGACCGAGACGGACAGCATTACTCAGGCAGCTTTCATTTCTATCCAGAACTAACCATGTTATAATAAACCATTACATATCACGACCATCTGGATCGATCAGCCGAGCGTCAAATACGTTTTAAAACCAGTTATCATCATGAGAGACGATCTGGAAACGTACATGGATTTCAATGGAAAAAGAGACAACGGAAAAAGGGAGATACTCAAGTTCTGCTTTGGTTTCGTCATACAAGATCACACTTCCTGTTCTTCATTGGCACAAAGCGGTGTTTATGTGTCATATCTTTTAAAAACCAAATCTCCTCTGAGACGAGAGACGAGTCGTGAACATACAACGAGAAAAGAGCGTAAACGCTAGGTATATTTTTTAAAAATGCAATTTGTATTAAAAGTCTTTTTAAACATTCAGAACAGCTGTTAAAAAGCCGACCTGCATTCAACCGTACAATCGGATTAGAATTTCAAATGATACATCACATTTTTTTGTGTTAAAAAAATTAAAATAAAAGAATGAACCAAAACAAAACAAAGCTGGTCAAGAGGAAGTGGATGATGGTTATGAGTCGGAGCTCAGACAGCTCCAGTACCTGTGAGATTTAAACCCTATTTGGCCAAAAATAGACCAGCTTTAAGGAAAGGGGCAGTAAACAAAATAATAATAATAAAATAAAAACAACATAACATAACTAAAGGCCAAATTGTGAGCCAAAAGAACATGACTCCTTTGACATGAGGCGTTACAAACACTTTTTATAACCACCTTGTGTGTGTTTTTGTTAAGTGAAACAGTTTAAGTACTTTGCCATAAAACTTCCTCAGACCTTCTCAGGTTGGCACTAAAAATGGAAGGCACTCGACGCACGGCGTCATCACGACGTCCTTACGTCACCACAGTAAGGTCCTCGCGCACGCTGAGTTAAAGAAAAAAAAAACAACAAAAACAACAACAACAACAAAAGTCGCTGTGGCGTGGTTTCGGAATTGTCACAACTTCCGTTGACTCTTCTTTCCTTTCGTTTTTTTTGTTTTTGTTTGTTTTTAAATAAAATACAACACGGAAAGAATCCCAAGTGTGTGTTTTTTTGCAGATCCTTCGAGTCGTCGCGTGCAGCAAAACGTAATCCTTTTATTACGCCATTTGGCTTCCTAAAGTTGACCCTAAAGTGAAGTTCGTGTTTATTTATTATTATCCTCGCGAGACCCCGGACATCACATTATTAAAAGAAGAAAAAAAAGAAAACAAACAAAAAACTCAAACTACTTCCGGCTCGAAGACGTCGTTTAGTTTCCATAGTTACCAGATGCTACTAGTTACCAATAAGTGTGATCCGCATCTCCATAAACCGGAAGTGATACTGCAAAAGCAGGCCAAAAAGACGGATACAGTTATTATATCCTGCCAAAACAACCCAAAAAAAGTTTTGCAACTAAAAACCCCACATAAGCTAGGCACCAGGTAGACAAAGTACAAAAAAAAATATAACACCTGGGTTGTTTTGTGTCAGTCCCAGAACATTCAAGTATTGTGTCATTGTAAACACTGATGCACCTTTTCCCTTCTCTCTCGTGCTCGTACTGCGCATGTGCAAGAAAACATAGGACTTTCTTTTAAATACTGATGACATTTAACACCAGAAACCAGGATTCTTTAGAGAGATACAGGGATCTTTTTTTTCCCTCGCCTTTTTGTTTTTGCTCAAACTTCCCGTTTTTAATGGAGTCTCACGGAGTCACGTTATTGATCGCGCGCTCGTGGCTGCGACTGCAAAATGGGGGGGGGGAAACAAAAACAAAACAAAACCAAAGCGACATGAAGAAGCAGCCGAATCCGAGCGCTTAGAGAATGACACAGGAAGAGCAGCACTGCTCGTCCCCGTTGGGCGTCGCGGCGTAGTTCATCTGGCGTACGATCTCCGCGAACAGCTCGTCCACTGAGCCTTTATTTTTGGCCGAGGTCTCCATGAAGGGGCAGTTCCACTCTTCAGCCAGCGCTTTGCCCTCAACTGAGGACACCTCCCGCTCACCCTCCAGATCCACCTTGTTTCCTACGAGAATCATGGGAACCCGCTCGTAGCGCTTGACCCTTATGATCTGGTCTCGCATGGGCTTGATGTCCTGGAAGCTCTGCTGGTTGACCAGGCTGTAGACCAGGATGAAACCCTGGCCGTTCTTGATGTACAAGTCTCGCATGGAGGCGAACTGCTCTGTGCCGGCCGTGTCCAGGATCTCGAGCACTGACGGTGACGAGTCCACCTCGATCTCCTTGCGGTAGAAGTCCTCTATCGTCGGGTCGTACTTCTCGATGAAGGAGCCCGTGACGAACTGGACGGTCAGGGCGGATTTACCCACACCGCCGGAGCCGAGCACGACCACTTTGTATTCTCGCATGGTCTTCTCGCTCTCACTCTGGCTTTCTCTGTCGCCTTAACTCCTCCACCCCTGCTGGGTCTTACAGCCCTCTGTTACCGCCGTCTGTCCGTCCTTCCTTCCCGCGATTACCGCAGGCTTTACCGTCGGATCCGGGCGGTGCAGTTTGTCCGGTCGTCCAGGCCGTGCATTAGAAACCTGTCATGATCAGCCTTTACTCTGGAGCTCAATGTGCCAACAGTCTCTCTCTCTCTCTCTCTCCTTCTCTCTCTCTCTGAGGAAGTGATCATCAGTACACACACACACTGAGGGTGCGTCCCAAATCAAACGCAGCCTTTTATTTTACACAGTTGCTAATTCTTTTCAGGGGAAATTAACTACAGCTACTAGGTGACGCCGGGTGACGTCACAGACAAACATGCAAACTAGTCATGCATTCATTATTTACATTTACATTTCTGGCATTTAGCAGACACACTTATCCAGAATGACTTACACTTTTTTATTTCAATTTATACAACTGAGCAACCTAGGGCCTTGCTGAAGGGCCCAGCAGTGGAACCTTGGGGGACCTGGGATTCAAACTCATGACCTTCAGATCAGTAGTCCAACACCTTAAACACCCCTCCCCCACCACCACGACCACGATCAATGGCAAATAAAGATACTTTAAGGTGATAGGTTCTTTTTTTATTTCTTAAATAAATGTATTACTTACAGAAAGAAGTAATGTCACATTTATAGGATACACAGATAAACATCTTGTCACACAAAAGAGGAAGGGTTTGTTTTCGAGTCAAGGTTTCTTCCTCGTGTCAGTTTTTTCTCAACACAATCATTTCTGACTTGTTGATTACAGATCTGAATATACTGTAAATCTCCATCCAGTATTGTGGTCTAATTAGGCAAATATGTTGGTCATGCTCATGTGGTTAATATGGAAATGATGTGGATGCTCAACATGGTTCAATCCCGTAATTCCAGACGTATAAAATTGAGGCAAACCTGATAAGATGTCAGATTTATACAAGTCAACACATTACAGGTAAAAATCATGATTTCGGTCAATCAATTTTTCAGATCTAATATATAATATAAAAAATCAGAAAATAGATAGTCTTTAAGCTCCACCCACTTCACGATCACTTTGTGTCATATGTTATAAAACATCTAATTTGCTGTATATAAGGTCATTTATGTCATTATGATGCATTATATATTAAACAGCACATTACATAGCAGATTAATTAATGCCAAAACACAATAAACAACAATGTATTTTTAACTTGTTTTCCTCTAAATTTTTTATATATAATTCAATTTATTTGTATAGCACTTTTAACAATTTCCCATTGTCTCAAAGCAGCTTTACAGAAGTATGGAAACAGGAGAGAGAAAAAGAAATAAATATAATAATAATAATAATAATAATAATAATAATAATAATAATAATAATAAATAAAGATAAAAATAAATCAATTAATATATACAATTAAAGTTTAAAATTAATTTTAAATATTAATTTCAAATTTCAAACTATATATTTATCCCTATCCCTAATGAGCAAGCCAAAGCGATAGCGGAAAGGAAAAACTCCCTGAGAAGACATGAGGTAGAAACCTTGAGAGGAACCAGGCTCAGAAGGGAACCTCATATTCGTTTGTGACACAATACAGTAAATAGCGTAAATGTAAATAACGTCCTTTCTACAAGTTTATAATAGTGCAACCAAAAGCTCCTGAGGAAATAATGGGTTATCGTAAACTCTGAGTTCAGCGCAGACCTGATTCTGATTATGTACTTTACATATTTAACCCTATCTCTAATTAGCAGTAAATTGTGGCAGAAATTATTTCTAAGTATTAAGTATGTTTTGACAATTAGTATAATGAATACAACAGCCCATGCTACCTTTTTGGATTTAACACTTAAGGAAAACATAACATTAAAGACATGTCTGTACATGTGGCTGTTGTGTAGAGTAGAAGTCTGTATGCTGCTCGGTTTGGGACTCACCCTGTAACGCACACTTCCTGCCCCGCCCCTGTCCAAGCCGCACAGCTCGAGACGTCACGCAGAGTTTCTTAAAGGCGCAGAATTCCCGCAGCAGTGAGAAGTTCCGCTCGCGCACCACGCCTTGTTCGTGCGTGTCTCAACCGCTCGTGCGTCATCATATTGTGCAAGAATTATCGGTACAATTATTGTAACAGACCTGACGGCAAATTAGAATATATGCGTCATTATATGATATGATGTGTTATTATGTTTATTAATTAATAATTTTTGCTTATATTATAATGAATTAGTTTCTTAATTGCTCTGTTAGTTTGTATAAATAAATTATAATAAATAACATTTATTCTGCTGCCGAAAAGTGTGTCATGTGACTTTTTTTCCATGTTATTTGGTTTGTTCTCAATTCCAGAAAACGTCTGTAGGATAAGATAACCTTCTTCTAGGTGTGTATGTATGTGTGTGTGTGTGTGTGTGTGTGTGTGTGTGTGTGTGTGTGTGTGTGTGTGTGTGTGTGTGTGTGTGTGTGTGTGCTGGACTGCCATCCCATCCCATCCAGGGTGTATTCCATTCACACAACGGTGTTCCCAGGATAGACTTCACATGACCAGGACACTGACCATAGATATCACATGACCAGGACCGTGACCAGGATAAAGTGCTTAGTGAAGAGGAATGAATGACAACAGACACGACTGAACACCTAATTATAAAGTTTTACATATCTACATATGTTTATATATTATTTTTATAATCTAAATAAGTTAAAATATTTCATTTCTTTTCATATGCATTTCAGTAATCAGTCAGAAAATCGCATAATAAAAAGCAGCCTAAATCACAGGGTCAAAAATATGATTATTTTTTTTTTTTAATTGTTCATTAGGTAATTTCAACAATTGCATTTTATTTATTTATTTATTTATTTATTTATTTATTTATTTATTTATTTATTTTTTTATTTTAGAAAAAGATGACTGTAATTGCTAAAGTTTACTGCTGTTATGTTGAGGCCTGGGTCACACCAACAGGTGTTTTGCTCATCGAGTTCCAGTTTAGTGTTAATTCTTGTGTTTATTTGAACCTAAAAACAATGTGAAATCCATCTCAATGCTATATCTGCCTAATCTACCTGTACCTTACGAATAGAAAACTATCATATTAATAAAATCTCACAGAATATCACACGTCTTTAAGACAAACGATACCTTTTAGACGTCTTAGGTACCTGGTGACGTTTGGTTATACTTTTAACCTTTTGCAATCATTTTATTTTTCATTTAAAATTCTGATCCAGGATAAGAACATTTTATGCTTAAATGAACAATGTGTAACATGAGTCATTATACAGAATGGAATAAATGTTCTTCTCACACCCAGGATTTCCCCTCTGTAGCTGGATCACATTATTATTCACCTCCAATCCAGGCACCGTCAGGTGTACTGAAAGCAACTGGGCTATAAATATCTACCAACCTGTGGCTCAAAGCTGAGTCACTTCCACTTTCCGTACATCACACACACACACACACACACACACACACACACACACACACACACACACACACACACACACACACACACACACACACACACACACACACAAACACACACACACACACACTATTATGATCTTTTATTTCTTATCAAGCCCCTCCCTTCCTTCAATATGTCAATATACCATTGTGACTAATTTGTCTCTAGATCTGACTTCACCTTTGGACTTCTCGGTATTGGGTTAATTGTTTATCTTATGAAAGACTGAACTTTTATTCTAAATGTAATGTTCCTCTGAGTAAGATAGAAACATCAGCAGAAATGTACGTGGCATGATTTCCAGAGTTTCGCCATACTTGAGCGTACACACCCAGCCCGAGGGTTCAGATCTCACATGCCTGGAGTGTAACGTGCTAGAGATTTTCATGTGTTATTTATTAATTCCAGATTTCTGCCTGATGTTCATCTTAGCCAGTGCAGATGCTGAAAAACGAAAAACACAAAGTACAAAACGGACTCAGACACAGATTCTGAAATATGATTGGTCAGCAGTGTTGATTTATTGCCATTTGCATTTCTATAGCAACAGCTCTTCTATGGTGAAGCCTCTATGGGATTTGTGTTAATAAATAAATATATATAAGCATTTAATGTAACTAAAAATGGCTGAAAAGTACAATGTGGTGTTTTTTAATAAAAAAAAAAGGTTGGAGAAATAAGTGACATGTGACATACTGTTCAAGGAGAAGAATCAACTTGGGCTGGGCGTCAAGATGCATCACACCACCAGGTTGTTGATTCATTTCCAATAACTTCATACAGCCTGAGTGGTTTGTTCCTTACTCAGCATGAGTTAGGATGCTTTGTAAGACAAACATGATCATCACAAAGCATTTTCACCAGTGAGGAATAAGTTTTGGTCATTTTCTTCCCATCACCCTGAGAATGACACCCTAGTCACATCTCGGCCTGAGAGTCGTAGACTCGTACACTGCACATGCGGATTGAGCTCTCGCACTTTAAATCCCATCCTGAATGGATTTCAGGGCTTCACACCTCTTTATTGTTGCAGTCTTTTAAGTGTTTTGTAGAAATGTAGCAAGGGTGCATCAAATATACAACAATTTAGTGTTATTCAAATGACATTTAAGTGCTGGTTTTAATAAATGGAGAAGAATCCTAACAAAGATGAAAGAATAGGAATGAATTAAAAAATAAATGCAATAAAATGAACAATTTTTAGGAACAATATCGAAACATGACTCATATATAAGTTCACTATATCTGCTTTATAACAACATAACCGAGGTTAATGATTATTAATCTCCTGAACCATGACACAATCATGTCTGTGTTGATTATTGTATTAATTACTTATATGTTCTTTACAGGAAATCAGGTCTGTAGGAGTTAAACAAGGTTTAGCTCAACCCTGTCTATAAAGCGTTTTATCAGGAAAGGCCCCAGGAAAGTGTGTGTTTGTGTGTGTGTGTGTGTGTGTGTGTGTGTGTGTCTGTGTGTGTGTGTGTGTGTGTGTGTGTGTGTGTGTGTGTGTGTGTGTGTGTGTGTGTTTGTAAGAGCAAGCCTTTAAAGCTGCAGTAAAGTAACCGACAGAAATCAATGACAATCTCATTGGTGTCTCGTCCACATCTTGGCTTTGATGAACGTTAAAGGTGTTAATTGTCCTGATTTGTCTCTGAAGTGGTTAAACTTAAATGACTTCACACACACACACACACACACACACACACACACACACACACACACACACACACACACACACACACACACACACACACACACACACACACACACACACACACACACACACACACTAAAATAATAATGTTGCCTTTACCTGATTAATTAACAGCTGACTGTGGAGCTGTGCAGCGTCCCTGTGTGATGGTTAATTACGCACTGGAATCTCCGCTCTGACAGGATGGCTAGAAGGCTTAAGTGTCCTTAAAACACACAGAGAGAAAATATTTAATTATTCACCAGGTCTTAAATGTGAAACCAATTATTGAAGCTGGTGAGGCTGGGTAATGAATATGACATGGTCATACACCCAGTGATATACACATTGTTTAAAACGGCTGCCATTAAGACAATCCATTTTATAATGCATTCCAGCAATGTGTGTGTGTGTGTGTGTGTGTGTGTGTGTGTGTGTGTGTGTGTGTGTGTGTGTGTGTGTGTGTGTGTGTGTGTGTGTGTGTGTGTGTGTGTGTGTGTGTGTGTATGACTGCTTGAGTGAAAGGTTGAGAGGTTTACGTTTGAGCAGTGGACATTCTGTACTATTGTCTTCAGTTCCAGTGCTGACTGAGAGTGAGACAGTCCTGAGACTGTAAGAAAGACCTTTAACCTCTGAACTGACTGACTGTTAAATTGCTTTGGTTAAAAGGGTCAAAGGAATGAATGGAGGAATGAAGGAATGTGCTTTTGGCATTAGTGTTGCGCCTCTTACTGGTGAAATACAGAAATACAGAGAAGTGTCTCAAGAAATGGTTCAAATAGACACACAGACACACAGACAGACAGATGACATACTGACTGACTGACTGACTGACTGACTGACTGACTGACTGACTGACTGACTGAATGAATGAATGAATGAGTCAGTCAGTAGGTCAAGTGTCTGTCTGTCTGTCTGTACACAGGCAATAGCCAAGTACACAGACAGACATGAATGAATGAATAAATTAATACAGGCAATAGCCAAGTACACAGACAGACAGACAGACAGACAGACATAGATAGACTGACACTTTAATGACGCATAAAGTCCACCGAGAAAACAGTCCATTATCTTCACTGCATGTTCTAAGGTAAACATTTACATTCAGATTAACTGTTTATTGCGAACATTAAAATGTCTTTCTCAGGATTCGTCAGTAGGGGGAGCTGCTGCTCACCAAAACTCCGTCCTGCGGTCTGCTGAGTCTGATGAATCAAAGTACTTACACACACACACACACACGCACACACGCACTCACACACACACACACACACACACACACACACACACACACACACACACACACACGCACGCACGCACGCACGCACGCACGCACGCACGCACGCACGCACGCACGCACGCACGCACGCACGCACGCACGCACACACAGTTTGGCAGGAGGGTTAAAAATCCATTTTAATGCCATTAATAGGATGAGTGCAGAAAGAGAAACAGAACGAGAGAGAGTCAAACAGATCAACAGACAGATGGATAGACAGACAAATAGATAAACAGACAGACAGAAAGACAGACAGACAGACAGACAGACAGACAGACAGACAGATAGATAGATAGATAGATAGATAGATAGATAGATAGATAGATAGATAGATAGATAGATAGATAGATAGATAGATAGATAGATAGATAGATAGATAGAGAAGAGGGAAGATAGACAGATGGCCTGTGTTGTGCGGCTTGTGACTCTAAATGTCAAATAACAGAAACAGTTCACTGCATAAGTTCACAGTTTCAAATGACACACAATTTGTGTGTGTGTGTGTGTGTGTGTGTGTGTGTGTGTGTGTGTGTGTGTGTGTGTGTGTGTGTGTGTGTGTGTGTGTGTGTGTGTGTGTAGTCCGTCTATTTAGAAGTCTTATGGCCCTTTTCCTCTTTCCCTCTTTAACTTTCTGTTTCTTTTAAAACTTCCTGTGCGTCTGGCTGACCTTCTTAAAGAACATCTGCGGTCTGAGGGAGGAAGACTATAAGAGAGATTGAGAGAGTTACAGAAGAGGGAGAGAGAGAGACAAGGAAGAACCCATTGCCACCGGTTAATACAGCTCATTAATCACACAGAGGAGAAGAGACAAGACTTCTTTCCCTCCCTGTCCCTCTATCTCTCTCTGTCCCTCTTTCTTTCTCTGTCCCTCTATCTCTGTCCCTCTATCTCTTGTCTTGTCCCTGATTTGTCTCTCCCACTCTGTCCCTTTACATCTCTCTCTCTCTCTCTCTCTCTCTCTCTCTCTCTCTCTCTCTCTCTCTCTCTCTCTCTCTCTCTCTCTCTCTCCCTCTCTCTCTCTTTCCATTGTCTCCTGCCCCCTCAGCAATCTGTCCTCTTGGATAATTTATCACTCTCATTATAGTCATGTGGAATCAGAGCCGTGCTGATCGGCACCACAACACTCTAACTGAGCTCACAGATTAAAGGGATAGTCTGGCTAAAAAAAACATCACAGACTACAGATAGATAGATAGATAGATAGATAGATAGATAGATAGATAGATAGATAGATAGATAGATAGATAGATAGATAGATAGATAGATAGATAGATAGATAGATAGATAGATAGATAGATAGATAATCGTGTTTTTGTACATTTTCCTTGGGTGCCAATACTTTTGAGAATATAGGATTACTTAGATTACTTGATTAGCTTCCAAAATGAAGATGTGCACAGTACATTAGAGTAATATGTAATATAATATAATTATATATTTCATATACAGTTTTCTATGGAACCTTTTTTTCCACCTCGTTTTAAAAATAATAAAAGATAATTCTGACTTTAAATCTCACAATTGCAACTTTAAATCTAAGAATTCTGAATTTTTTTCTATGCAATTCTTTTACGGACTCTTGAAAGAACGTTACCGAGGAATCAGTTGTGACAAAAAATCACCTGTTTTGTTGCATCTACACCACAACTGTTTCCTCTTAAACAGCGAGCGTCAGCATATAACCAATCTCATATAACTAGTAAGCTTCTGGATGAAGAGAAATAAAAATCTAAGTGTCAGTGGGTCAATCATCCATTGGTGTAACACATTAGAGGCTCAGGTTCACCCGACAGATCACAAATAAAAGCGTAGCAAGATCTCATCATCAATTATTTATCTATCTACCGTATGCATTTACTTATTAATGCTTTATGGACCATCTCCACCTCCTGCATTTATGATGCTCCAAACATTGTAGTGAGTTAATGAGCTGCAAATGTGCATGAGAAATAAAATGCCATTATGATGAACAGAAAATCAGTCATGCATAGAAAATAATGGCTCCGAGACGGAGATGGTGTTCTAATGGGAGAAGTTTGTTGAAATGTTTTGAAAATAGAAAGTCTTCGGTGCAGCGAAACAATTCATCTCGCTCAGCAGTTAATTAGCGGGATTAATAAATGTGCTGAAAAGAAGCAGAGAAATCAACTAAAATGTGCTGGACTCAGATTACATTATAAACTCTTTTTTTCTCAGAGGACAAAATAATAGAATTTCCTCCATTTTGGTTGTGTTCATGTTCAGTACTGAACGTCTTTGTCATGTCGCACTCCACAGAGGTGTTAATATGAAGCTCATATCAAAGTAGACACTCAAGACTTTGTAGTGTTTCATCAGTATTTCAGTTTTTCTCTAGACGACTAAGGGAGATATATTCATCGGATAGTTTTAAAAAATAAATAAATAAATAAATAAATAAATAAATAAATAAATAAATAAATAAACACACAGATCTTTCTATCTTCAAGGTAAATGTTGATATCAAACCCATTTCTGCTCCCTGGGATGCTCCAAGTGTTTGTTCATCAGCATCTAAAATTGGAAGGTGATTATCTTCATCTACTAAAATTCAGTGTAAGTTTATCAACAGATGGAAAAACACACGTCTCACACTGAAAGACTGAAAGTCCTGAATCACTTTAGATCAGACTCACAGATGCAACATCATTCATTTGTTTACACTGATTAAAAATGTCCTCCAGTAGAAAGAAACACAGCGTACTGGTAAAAAGGGTTATTAAGGCACAATTAGTAAATTATATATAAGGAACAATAGACGACATGGTGGTGAGATGCCAGTCTGATGAATTGATGGATGGATGGATGGATAACAAAACCTTGGGTGCCAAAGAGACTGGAGTTTTGTCCTTTAAGCTGATATTTTTAATTGCACTTCATCAATTATTGAACAAATGAATCAAAGATCCCTGCTTTATCCTCCAAAACAAGGAGGAACTTTAAAGCTTTGCACTCTGTGTCATGTAATATTGTAATCCAAGCAGCTTCTGGATAATAAGGTTAAAAGTCCAGAGCCTAAATTGATAAAGTTATATTTAATTTTCAACTCTGAAAATTTTTATTTATTAGATTCACAAGCTTATTTAATGCCTTCTTATGCTGCTGAGCCAAACATGAGCCTGCCAGCTACACTAATTACTGAATTAATAGTATATTTTTGGACCGAGCTTCTGAAGTAATGGGGTGTGTTAGCTGTGCTACAGGCTACAGGCTGGAGGAATGTCTCCATTTAAAGAAAGGCAGTGCTGGTAAATTGATACAGAGACTTCTCGGTGCCTGAGAATAACCCTGGCTGTGTTTCAATCTCCTGCTGCCTTTATGGTGAACGGCCATGACAAGATATCATGGTGCTCAAAATACAAACAAAGCAGACGTGTGTCTTCTGAAGAACAGTTACAAAATCACATTAATCATAATCTTGAAACCTCAGAGTGGCAGCTGAAAAAAATAATAAAAATCTGAGCTGCTTCTATAAAATGTGTTCACATTTCACTTTCAGCGAAACACCTGACAGCCAGTAAAAAGCTGGTCTTTATTTCATCAGAAGGCTGCATTTGTCTCTTGGTTCCTCTTTCCTTCTTCAGTTATTTCCATCCATCTTGTTCCTGTCATAACGGCTGAATTTGTGTGTGTGTGTGTGTGTGTGTGTGTGTGTGTGTGTGTGTGTGTGTGTGTGTGTGTGTGTGTGTGTGTGTGTGTGTGTGTGTGTGTGTGTGTGTGTGTGTGGTGAGAGATTAAATAAAAAATCTTTGAAAACATTCAAAAATGATTCCAGGCACATTGAAGGAGCAGCATGATGCAGATTCAGCTCCAGCTCTGAGTCCTGATGCAGTCTCCATTCATGCTGAGCGATCTGAAGCTCCCCAGAAAATATCATGTGAAGAACATGTGATAATGATACAGAATTCACTTTGTTATGCCCTGAAAGGTCACAACGTGGAACACGTGACGTTGTATGCGATCACTTGGGTAAGAAGAAAATTCACATCTAAAAAAGGAACCTTCAGGGGAATGAAATGAATCAAATAAAAAAATATAACGCATCTGAAAATGCAATCATGTTTAGAAACCACATGTGAAAATAAATGATCAAAAAAGCACAAAATAAATCAATGAGATCCGTTTAAAAATATTAACAGAAGCAAAAAATAAAACCCGTGAACAAAAAAAAAAATCCAAAATCAACACACTTGGAAAATTGTATGAATTGATTCAATACTGTATGAGTTTAAAAATATTAAAAAAAATTACAAATATTAACAGAAGCAAAAAAATAAAACCCGTGAACAAAAAAAAATCCACAATCAACACACTTGGAAAACTGTATGAATTGATTCAATACTGTACCGGTAGATATGAGAACTGTATGAATTGATTCAGCGGTTCATGAATCGATTAAACTCAAACCTGTTTGATTCATCAGCGAATAAGTCAGCTCAATACTGTACAATTCCATTCAAAATTGCATGACTTGAGTCACAATGTACAAATCAATTCAACACTATGAAGTGAATCACATTAAACACGTGGATTCAACTCTATATGAGTCGATTCAACATTGAACGAGTCAACTGAACAATATATGAGTTAATTCATGTTGTTCAATTCACTCTTGTATGGGTCAATTCAAAATTGAACAAGTCGACTTAACACTGCATGAGTCAATTCACACCGTACAGGTTGATTCCTCTGTAATGTATAATGTCCATGTCAGTTCAACATGGTATGAGTCGATTCACACCGTTTGAGTCATTTCACTGCTGTAGGAGTTGAATCATCTCTGCATGAGTTTTTATCAATACTTAAATCAAATTTCCTCAAATCTTTAATCTCCAGATAGCTGATGAGTGACACTTTTTCTGTTTTCTGTCCCACACTTGCTATAGTTTTGGTCATAGAAGTCTAAAACTGCACGCTGTTCTTCAGCTCCATCACACATGAGGATGCAATTTGGATCACTGTAATCTATAAATACGAACAAATCCTTACAATGTAAATATCACAGCTGTTTCAGGACTGTAATGTATTATTATAGTACAGAGAGCAGCAGGAAATACAGAGGCCAAGTCATGCTGGTGGCTAAACATCATCATTTAGAGTAAATACTATAATGGCAACCACTTGGTGCTCAGGGCTTTGATGGGATGCTGTGGCTTGTGTGGTTTCCTCCACCCACCTCAGTGACCTGGGGTCAGATCAAGCTCTTAAACAGCCTAGCAAAGGCAGCTATCATCATCATCATCGTCATCATCATCATCATCATGATCATCATCATCGGTATTATGAACCGACTTCATGAGCACTATCGCTCTACCTAATGTTCTTCAGAGATTTGAATATGGTAGTAAATACAGACAATAATAAATCAGTCCTATTTTGAAATCACAGAAATTAACACAAAATCAAAAAAAAATTTTTTTTTCTTTTCTTAAAATTTAGGTTGTGACACATTATCTAATATGTTATCGTGATCAATTCAATCATTCAAGGCATTCAATGGCAAAAGGCATTTATTCAAAAATCATTCCATACGCGTCTTCACTGGTAAAAGACAAAAAAAGATGGACTGAATCAAGAGTCAATCAAATGCTGTATGCGTTCATTCACACTGTAAAGGTTGAATCAACACTGTAAGGATCAACACTGAACGAGTCAATTCATCATCGTATTTCTCAATTCAACACTAAATAAGTCATTCATACTGTGTAGGTCAATTAATCACTGTGTGAGTCAATTCAGATTGTACGAGTCAATTCAACACTGTAGGATTTGCCTCACACTGTAGAAGACGCTTCAACAGTGTATGAGTCGATTCAGATTTTATGAGTCAATTCAACACTGTAGAATTTGATTCACACCGTATGAGTTGCTTCAAGGGTGTTTGAGTCGATTCAGATTGTATGAGTCTATTCAGCACTGTAGGATTTGATTCGTACCGTACGAGTCGCTTCAACAATGTATGAGCCGAATCAGATGGTACTGTATGAGTCAATTCAACATTGAAGGATTTAATTCACACTGTACGAGTCGCTTTTACACTGTACGAGTCGATTTCAATACTGAATGGGTCGATTCAGATTGTATCAAATCACACTGTAAAAGTTTCAAATTTTGAAAAAAGCCTGTGGAAAAAAGAGAAAAATACCCAAACCTTTCTTATAGAGACAACAGTACAGCAACACGTTACATCAATCCTAAAGCAAGTACTATGATTATGACAGAAAACATCAATCATATTTTTTATTTCATTAAAAAAATCTTATTTGGGAATTACATGTTAAACAAGCATCTACAATTAATTGATTAACTGTTTTTCAGGCAGACTTATTCCCTACATTCCTGCATGTTAGTAGCTAATCTTGAAGGCTGTAGTTTCTGCTGTGTGATAGTCTCTGTGGGTTTTACTCTTAGCACTAATGTAAAAGGAAAAAGCATCCCTGCACTTCAGCCAAAGCTAATTTACAGCGCTAAGGCCATCACTGTGCTAATGGTCCTGTGTTAAGTGGTTTTGCTCCAAACATCAAAACTTGTCCCCACTCCGGCACTTTTACGTCCGACCTCGACAACATATTCACGTCCTGTATTTTTCCTGCTCTTCATGTTTTTCCCCCCTTTAGCTTCCATGTAATAACGGCTAACAGCGACATGATCGATACAGGAAGAACATTTTGCTTCCATATCAAATCCAACATCTCTCTCAGCATTTGATCCGTTTAGGTGAGCCGCGTGGAGACAGAAAGCAAGGTCCGAGGTTCGTTGAGGTAAAAGTGCACTCAGTGTAATCTTCACATGGCGTTTAACTCTTTATTGATCATTCTGAGCAACGCTGGAAAGTAGGTAAGTGCTTTAAAGCTAGTGCTTAGCCGCTTTCACCGGTGGCGTTTAGAATTAATGATTTAATTATTGAAGCTGCATTTTTACCATCAAGCTCCTACCCTGATCGATAATGTTATTATATCAGCTATAAGACTTCCTAGACCTCGTACAGGAGAAGAATATTCAATGTCCCGTAATTGACTCAGTGCTTCAGTTCTACACACAGGAGATTTTCAGAAGATGGCCCACATCCCAGTCTGCGCCCTTTTTTCTCTCAATAACAACGACAATATTAGCTTTAAAAAGACAACATTTTTCCCTGCATTTTAGACTGCATTCAGATTAACTGGCTAATTCTGGCTAGTCTTAATTCAGATAACTGCTTCATTTACTGTCTCACAACTAACTTGATTCACCTCAAGGCACCCGGATGCTGGAAATATAGAATTAGGATAAAGATGTGATCTGGATTGGTTACTGATTTAGCACTCAAAGCTAACTTTTCTGACCATTTAAGCACATGATTTTTGTTCAAGACTTGGAATAGACTGCAGCGTTCAACATAGAGGTGATTTTCGAGGGCTTGCACTTTAAATGCACTCTGTTATCCTGTAAAAATAACCCCTTTTTGTAAAGTATTTCTGCTCCAAATCCTTCTCTATCCATGAAGTCTCAAAGCAGGCAGATATGCATTCCAGCTGCACATCTGCACACAGCAGTGTGTAACATCTGGGCCAATCTGGCATGGAGCTGCACCGCCTACACGCGTTGTAACTAACACAGGCTCTCAGAGCAGGAATCAGAGTGACCCCCAGTCTGCTCTCACTGTATTATTAATGCTTATGAAATGCCAGGCGTAAAAGGCGAGCATTGTCCGGACGTGTGAAAGAGCCTGTGTCCGAAGTTTGGTCTCCATCTGGATGCGTTTTGATGTTCGTGTCTTGGACAGAACCCTGACAATCACATAGCTGTGACACTCAGCTCTCATCCTCAGCTTTGTGACTGCCGAGCCTGTGCTTCAAGAACAATGCGGTCCCTTTGTGGTGTGTCGAGTTTGGGCTTGTGCCACCGAGTGCTTGTTCATGCCCAGCTCACTTTCTTCTTCATCCTTTCATCATTTCTGCCTCTCTTCCCGCCAAAAGCGGAGGCCGGAACACGTTTCCAAGTTAATTCACTTACCATGATAATAGCTGATGTCATTATATTGTGCTTAATTACTCTGAACATAGACACAGTGTTATATCATCAACCCTACTCACACTCTAGCAGTTGAGGAGTCGCTCGTCTCACTGCTAGTTTGTTGCTTGTGGGTGTTTTTTTTTTTTAATCTATATAGAACCGCTAACTAGATAAACACACAAAAACTTGTGAAAAAATTGGTCATATGATTGACATGTCAAGGTTTTAGGATTTGAGTTAGTATCACTGCCAACTGAGCAACTCAAGCTAACTATGCTAGCTAACTATACACTCCTTCCAGAAGCACTAGTGATCTCAACTTTTTCCTTCTAAGCTTCATGGCATATTTAAACACATCGGAAAAGATGAACAAGTAAAAGAATACTGATAGGTAAAATATATATGAGCAGAAATGAAGAAGCTAGATAATTTTTAGCTTTGCTAATTGATCATGAGGAAAATATTATGCTAAATCGGACAGACCTACACTTTGAATTTTGGCTTAGCTAATGTTTAATAATTCTGTAGGAACGAATGCTAAAGCTCAATAGCAACAAAATGAAGCTTAATTAGCTGGCTAATTTAACCAGCTAATTTTCAAAAATTACACTAGCTAGCTAAGTTGCTAAACTTATCGTTAACTCATCAAACATCTTTAGATTTCATTGCTAAAATATATGAAAAAGGAAAGATGGAAATTCTTTGAAGTTCTGAATGAAAATTTATTAGTAAAAAATACGTGTTTGTGTGTGAGGAGCTGAAGAAACATCAGACCACACCACCATCGAGCCGATTTTTTTATTT
>NC_062530.1:24417339-24449839 GCF_022655615.1 Tachysurus fulvidraco | reverse complement strand
TGATGTGTTTACATCCCATCCAGCACATCCCCTGCCTTGTGCCCCGAGTCTCCTGGGATAGACTCCAGGCTCCATGCAGTCTCATATCCTTCAGTAAAGCTGAATCGTCTGAGATAAAGTGCAGTGTTGTGCACTGAAATAATTCTGGTTGACTTTTTTCCTTAAAGTGAATTGTAAAATAACAGCAAGAAGAGAAAAGAAAAGAAAAATAGAAAATAGATAAATAGATAATGGAAGATAACTCTGCGGTCTCTGTTGGAGACTTTCATGAACTGGAAGCAGTTTTAATCATTTTCAACGTTTTCATTTATATAAATATCAGTAGTATTTGCAGTGTGTATGTGAGTTTATACTTATTCAGCACACAGGACCAGCACGTATTCTGTGTCTTTGAAGAACTTTGGCTGGGTTTCTGCACCGAACAGCATGAGTCCCAGCCAAAAACCTACTCTGAGGAAATTGCGGTTCTGCGAGCGGGACATTATAGTAAATTGTCATTTTACGGTGGAGGGTATTTGGGGATCTTTAATTGGACGACCACAGACAGCTTCTAAAACGGCGTTTAATCATTTTAATTTTCTTCCTTCTCTCTGGGTTTTATGGGGTATCAGGATATCAGAGTTAGAAGGGCAGGTTGGAGCAGCTAACTGAGATGTGATTGATTGTATTTGCTTCTAAACACACACACACACAGACACACACACACACACTAAACAGCAGATATCACGTCGCTCGCTTTTCTCTTCTTGTCTCTTAATCCTCTCCTCAGATTTTGTTCTCTCATCACGGCCCACAAAGCCGCCGTGATCTTTCTGGCACTTTTATCACACACGACACCATGGACGTCTCATGAGCTTATCTCTGTGTGAACCTGTCGAGGCGTCTGGGTTTTGCTGCTTTACACCTGTTTACATCAGTGTATCAAAGCAGGTGTGACCTTATAAGACCTTAAAAGTTTTCGAACAGATAATAAAACTGAGATTTCAGCCTCAGTGCCTTATGTTCTTCTTTTCCTTGTTTCGTTCTTCCTCTTGTTCCTCTTTAATCAGTGATGTTAATGTTATACTACGGCGCTGTTAAATTCTCAATCCTGATTGGTCGGAAGGTGGTCAATGAATTTCATTTTAATGCATATTCATATCGTGACAAATGGACCAATAATGTGAGGAGTCTCCAGTGTCAGCTGGATCAAAACAGAATAGTCTTCGTGAACAAGGTTTCTGAATTTATTACTTTTTTTCTCATTAACTGTTTATACCCATTAACTTTCACTGTTTGTTGCTAGGGGGCACGGTGGCTTAGTGGTTAGCACGTTTGCCTCACACCTCCAGGGTTGGGGGTTCAATTTCCGCCTCCGCCTTGTGTGTGTGGAGTTTGCATGTTCTCCCCGTGCCTCGGGGGTTTCCTCCGGGTACTCCGGTTTCCTCCCCTGGGCCAAAGACATGCATGGTAGGTTGATTGGTATCTCTGGAAAATTGTCCATAGTGTGTGAGTGTGTGAGTGAATGAGAGTGTGTGTGTGCCCTGCGATGGGTTGGCACTCCGTCCAGTGTGTATCCTGCCTCGATGCCCGATGACGCCTGAGATAGGCACAGGCTCCCCGTGACCTGAGAAGTTCGGATAAGTGGTAGAAAATGAATGAATGAATGAATGAATGTTTGTAGCTACGTGGATTGTAGACATTCTATATAGTCATAAATGGATAAAAAAGAAATCATTTGTTAATTAATAAACATATTAATCATATAAAGAAATGTAATAATGTTAAACAAACAGAGTAACTCTTTTTTCTGCCATTTTCCACTTTGGAGGGGGCAGATTTTTAAGCCCTTCCTGTCCTTTGTCACCCCACAAAATGGTAATGAAATACTCAAAGTTTAAAATGTCAAATTTTAAAGGCTGGCGTTTGGGTTGATTGGTCCCACCACATGTCTTGTTTTTGTCTCCTGGCGCTGAATCGTCTTTTTTTCTGCCACTATTTTACCCACTGATGTTCTTATGGCCACTCAACAAACTACTGCCTCTCTATGTAAAAGTTTGTCTATATTGTTCCACTGCAATTTTCTCTCAATAGATAATTAGATAATTAATAATTTACAGGTGTTAATGACCCATTTGTTTGTTTGTGGTTTCTCTGAGTGTATGAACTTTATTTTCAATAAAGAAAAACATTAATGAAGATCCTAAAAAAAAATCCTGCTTTTTCATCACGCCCTACCTGTCATCTCCACTAGGGGGAGGGGGATGGGGGAAGCCCCCACACTTTGAGGACTGGCATTAATGTAAGGAGTCTCCAGTGTTAGAACTTTGTAATGACCCGAGTTTCTGCATTTTTTTTATTTTATTTACTTCAAGGTGAATGTCAAGGATCGGCTGTTTGGCGTTTTAGCTACTTGGTTTGTCGCTGTTGCACAACGTTATACTGTATGTAGTTATAAATGGATAAAACGTATGAGGTGTTCTTCATTAATAAAGTAAAAATTGTAAATGTTTGTGTAATCTGTTTGCGCGTATCCGTAAATCCGTAACGTTACATAACCACTTGATTATTTTCATTTGAGGTCAAAATTAGAAGAATCAAATCAAGAATTTGAATCACACACACTGGTTAATTCATGATTCATTTCCTGACGATTTTCCTGTAAAACCAATCTTAGTCACAATCACACAGTGTTTGTGTGTGTGTGTGTGTGTGTGTGTGTGTGTGTGTGTGTGTGTGTGTGTGTGTGTAGGGTTTAATATTGCATTAGCTGATTATCATATTTGCACACAAAGGTGTGTCCTTCAGTAATGGAAACATTTTTTCTGTGTTAGCTGGTAAAAACGTGTGTGTGTGTGTGTGTGTGTGTGTGTGTGTGTGTGTGTGTGTGTGTGTGTGTGTGTGTGTGTGTGTGTGTGTGTGTGTGTGTGTGTGTGTGTGTGATTGTGTGTGTGTGTGTGTGTGTGTGTGTGTGTGTGTGTGTGTGTGTGTGTGTGTGTGATTGTGTGTGTGTGCTAATTTCTTATAACAGAAATGAAATCTATTCTTCAATGTGAACATTAAAAAGGGTCTTATTACTGTATGTTATGACAGGACGGGAGCCTCTTCTTCTTATTTGTCTTCTTCTTCATTAAAATGCTTTAAGTAAGAATGGATAAGAATGAGACATGTGTTTGTTCATAATTCTGAAATCTTTCTGGATGAAGTGTGAAGCTCAATGCCTGAAATTCCAGCAGTTAAACACACAGCAGTTACTCGAGACTGTGTGATACAAAGACACGGCAAAACCCAGAGCAAACATCATATCAGAGTACAACACCCTGACCACAAACCACACAGACACACACACACACACACACACACACACACACACACACACACACACACACACACACACACACACACACACCACCACCACCCTGTTTTATAGCACTAGGACTTGCCTATCACACACACACACACACACACACATAAACATATATACACATATAGACATATATACACATATAGACATATATACACATATATACACATATATACACACACCACAAAGTTTTACAGCTCTATGACTTCTCTCTCTCTCTCTCTCTCTCTCTCTCTCTCTCTCTCTCTCTCTCTCTCTCTCTCTCATACATACACACACACACACACACACACATCCTTACACTTGCACATGCATAAAGAAACACAAACACAGACACACAAGCACAAAAACTGACACACACATCTGGTTCGACCAGAAAACAAAACACACAGCTTCCGTATGAAACCTAAGAAACAGGATGTGTGATACAACATGAGCTAACCGCCTCTCCTCGTTTATTTATATGGAACTACTACATTTGATTTACCCAAGGTTTAGCTATGATTCGGTAACTTATCATCTATGTGCTGTTTAATAATAAGATGGAAAGTTCTGAGTCTTTTTATATGATCTGCCTCTAGACATGGTACACATTACACTGGAGTGAGGAAGTACAAAGAAACAGAAAAAAAAGGAAAGATCTGTAATTGATGGCGCATGCTAATCATGTCCGATCCGTGCATGTACTACCTAGTTCACTAAGTACTTGTTCAAACAAAGAAATATTATTCCAAATCAAACCATCCTAGAATCTGATGTCTTCCTTCCTTGCTAACTTTTAGTAAAAACATTAAACTAAGCATATAACTAGCTAAGTAATTTAGCAAGCTAATTTACAAAACCTAACTAGCTAACTAACTTAACACACTGATTTATAAAACTGAACTAGTTAGTTAATTTTACTAATCAAACCACAACACATAGCTTGCTAGCAAATTTACAGTACATATCTCAGTGCTAATTTAACACAGTTTTAACACTTAAAACAATATTTTAACCAGCAAACATAATGTCCCAAACATAGCCAGCTAGCGAACATGCTAATTTACTAACCCTAACCAACTTGCTGTTTTTACAACCTAATTTACAAACCTTGTCTGATATGAAACACTTAATTTACATAATAAATTATTTATAAGTATAAATTAAGTATAATTCATATTTATAATACAAAACTTTTTTGACAAAAACACAACAGTCTAGCTAATTTACAAAACATAGCTATCTAATTCAACTTCAATTATTTTCTGTAGCTAATTTTCATCCGTTACAAGGTAAAAATATCTGTTCAAATATCTGATCTCTTACCCCAGGCTGTATGATGGAAGAAAAGGTTTAATTATTGTGAATTTTATTCCAAACCCTGATGAGCAGCTCCGGTTTTAACCAAATTCCCGGTGAACCTTCCTGACTTGATAATCTGTCTAAAACAAACTAATAGCGTTCTATGTGTAAACCATTTATCCATTTATTTTATTTACCTGGAAGACAAAACGATTAGAAGAAAGGAAATAAATTTTCACCTGCTCACACAGTTAATCAGTGTCTACAGACCGATGGTGTATCTAATCTCTGAAGGTCATGCTCTGGAGTTTAATTCATCAACGGATCGACAGATACACGTCATCCCTTTATACAACCAACACCAGCCTGGCACTAAAGGTTAAAAGCAGCACGAAGAAGACTTTCCGTTAATAACGAATAACAGCCGTCATCCGTAAGCCGATGTTATTTTCCGTTGTGGCATTTGAGGTTGTGGAAGAATCCCTTTATCAGAACGAAGACGCGCTTCGCTGCTCAGCTCCTGATGATAATGCTCAGAAGCGTTTAATAGCCTGATCGCTATCTCACCATCCAGTGCTACTAAACACACAGATTTATAAGCTGATAATTAGCAGTCATCATGTACTGCTGCTGAAAAAAATAATAATACCATATCCTTGAATATACTGTGCCCTCCATTAATATTGGAACTTAATGTTAAATCCAGTGTATAGAAATAAATGATGACTGGAAATCTTTATCAGACTTTATCATCATCTTGTTTTTTTTTCCCCACACACAAAAGCAGCTTCTTGTGTAAGTCGAGATAAGTTCCAACACCTATGATGAGGACAGGAAGATGAAAAAAAAACAACAATAGGAAGTTATTCAATTAGTTGTGTTTGTTGCCTTGCTCCTGTTCAAACGACGTAGACAATAGTAAAAATTCCCATCGCCCGAGGTGTGTGTCAAGACACACTCGTTTAACGGTGCTGATTTAACAATAATAGAATTATTTGTTTGAATTAAAGCCTCACAGCTCCAGGGTTAACATATCGATCCTGAGCTAGCTGTCTGTGTGGAGTTTCACATTTATCTATCTATCTATCTATCTATCTATCTATCTATCTATCTATCTATCTATCTATCTATCTATCTATCTATCTATCTATCTATCTATCTATCTATCTATCTATCTATCTATCTATCTCATTGGATTTCTAGTTGGAATGAAAGTTTCACATCTCTCTGTGTCTGTTTGGGTTTGCTTCATGTTCCCAACAGTGTGATTTTTTGGGAAGTGGGAGGAAACCGGAAAACCTACAGTACATGGACACATGAAGAACGTGAGAAATTGTACATCTTGGAAACAATACATTACATTACAGTTTAAACAGTAACTAGCAGTTTTTTGTCTTTATGCCCATTCTGACCAAAAAAATTGCTAAAGTAATAAAAACAGAATATTGGTTACAGTTCAGTTTCTCTGTAATCCCTGTAATTTCTGTACTTTCTTTGACCTCCTGTGTTATTTAAGATTGGATGGTAATCTATGATGTACTGTATGTAAATAAAACTAAGTATGTGTAGGAAACTAATTCCTAAACAGTTTGCATCCCATTGGGTTTCAGAAAGGAACAATAGCTTTGTCCTGTATTCTGAAGACAAAATAAAGCCTCTGGCACAGAGTGACTGTATTTCACCCAGCTGTCTGCCAGCCCCAATGGGCCGTTATTCTTCCAGTAAAGAAAGTCTTTGTTCCCTCCAGCTCTCTTCCTCTTTCCCCCTCATTTCCTTCTTTGCATCAGTGGGTAAATTTAAGTACACCTCAACAGGCCAATAAATGGAAATAGACAAAGAAAGGAAAGAAAATGAAAGAAAGGGAAGGCGAGTGAGGAGAAGGCAGGCAGAGAGACTGGTGTGTACTTCATGCCTCAGCAGGTCTGTCTCATGAACCCTGGATTTGTGTAAGAGACTCTGTTCTGAACTACACAAACAGCTAACGTGTGTAAGTGCCCCAAACAAGCAGGAGCAAGCTTCGCCGTTCTTCTGCCATTCACTCGCAAGTGTACACGCTCACTTACAGAGCAAACAAATCCTACATGATATCCTCGAGTAAGCTGAGCAATGTTTAGAAAAATAAGTTGCTACCAAAACTCGTTTCTCAGTAGAGAGAGCGAAATAGTGATGATTCTTCTTATTAAAAGAGCAGTACAGTGTCTAAACAAACCGTGTGCCTCTGGCTCTAGATGTGGATTTTAAAGGAAAACCTCCTGCTAATTTGAATCTTTTTAAGTGAGTGATCTTTAATAGATTTAATTTAGTCCTTACTTCTGCTCTACTCTTCTCAGGAAAGTGTTGCAGAGTCACTTTAGTCTGTTCGGCTCTCTCGTTTTCCTCGTCCGAACCCTCGGCTTTCAAAGCTTTTATGCTGTCATGCTCGTCAGGTCGCTAATTAACTGAGCTGAGTCTCTGCCGTCATATAGCGGCGTCGCATTCTGGGATGTTGAGTCCAACATTTCCACCAAAGTTGGATTAGATTCAACAAGGAGCCTTTAATCTTTAACTGAAAATAGGTTGTGAGTTCAAATCCTTTCGTTTCCACAGATAAATGAATTTAATGTGCTTCTGACATAGACCTCCAGCCCAGTAGCTTAACCCAGAGCTTCATAAATCCAAGCAACAAGTAATTTGTGTGTCCCCTGAGAAGGAAATTTATGCCAAGCAGGATTCAATGCCATCCTGAGTCTCCAATGTGCCTCTGTTACTCTGTGTCCCGCATCCAAAACCACTGCTTTGTTCTGCACACAAAGACAGGCTTGGGAAAGGCAAAGGTGCCTCACCCTGGTTCTTTATTCCTTCTGTCATCCTGAGGCCTTCATACTGAAGAGTGAAAGGAAAAGCAGACCTACACCAGCAGAAGGAAGGAGGGAAAGAGAGAGAAATCTGACACTAACACCATCGCTGTGAACCACAAGTCGACAAAACGATAACAGCAAAAACGAGACAGGAAGTGACCGAGGCGTAAATCTTATTCCACCTACGCACTTCATGTCCAAAGCTGCAAAATGCATAAAAGGTTTTTTTCATACAGTAAGATGATGACATCATTTCATCAGTGGCATGAAATTGTCCTGTAAAATAGCTTGACCAAGTGCCAGATCGGAATGTTGCAAGAGCTGTTTTTTAGCTGCTTCAGTTGAATATGAACATGAGCTCAGATTTCACACACACACACACACACACACACACACACACACACACACACACACACACACACACACACACACATACACACACACACAGATTACAGAGCAGTAAATCATTTTAAATAAAGTAACATCTACAGCAGTGACTTCATTTGCAGATAATTGGCTTTTTTCATTTATTAATGAACGGTATTATATATATATATATATATATATATATATATATATATATATATATGTATATATATATATATATATATATATATATATATATATATATATATATATATATATTTACGGTCCATGTTATGGATCGTTTTAGAGACAAATTTGTTCCTGTTATCCCTTATGTTCTTAACAGCTGTTCCATCAACGGTTTCTCCTTTTTTTGCTCTTAAAGTTAATGAGACAAAACAAAAAAAAGCTTGTCAATTTACCAAGAAGCCGAAAAGCGGAACTCTCCGGTCCAGAAGACGTTTCGGTGTCATGCCGATAAAATATACAAAGCAAAATGACTGTTGTGGTTGTGCAGAGTTAATGAACACACTGTAAAGAGATGGAGAGATCTTTCTCTCTGTCTGTCTGTCTGTCTGTCTGTCTATTTACCAAATGCACACCTTCTGTCCAATCAGATTTGAGAATTCATCCATACACTGCTATAAAGTTTATATAACTTTCCAGGGATATATTTCCTTAGCTGGGTGCACAAGTTAGCTTCCCTCTCTGTTTATATACATGGCTTTGTCATGACTCTGCCAGAAGGAATCGCTACATGAGGACAAACATGTATACCAAATATACCAACTTTCTAAAGGGGATATTAGAACGGGGGACATAGAAGCCTTTATTATCGCCACATATACATTACAGCACAGTAGAATTCTTTTTTCACATACCCCAACTGAGTACTTTGGGGTCAGAATGCAGGGGCAGCTATGATACAGCGCCCCTGAAGCAGGGAGGGTTGAGGGCCTTGCTCAAGGGCCCAGCAGTGGCAGCTTGGCTGTGCGGGGCCTTGAACCCGATCCTCCGATCAACAAACCAGAGCCTTAACCAGTTGAGAAAGAGTTTAGGAGCTAAAGATGAGCTGAGAAGCTTTAAGACAATGTCATTATTACCTTTAATTCCATTCAGAGATATGATTATGTCTCTTTTCACTATTAATAGAGTTACACTATAACAGAAGGGAAACCTAACACGATGTACACCTGTCATTGTGTCTGAAGGGTGCACACACTGTTGCACCCCACCATCTAGATCCAATTTTGAGACAACTCATCCTGATAACTTAAGCTCAGCTAAATCCTCATTGCGAAAGACCGTCTGTCTGTAGGAGCAGTTCAAATGAAAAATCCAGATTTAAAATAATAGCTTGTGTTGCCGTCATGCCATTATGCAAGTGTCTGATAGAATTAAAGCGAGGACACATCATTTACCTAGCGCCTGTGAGTCAGAGCGTTTTTTGTTAACGATAATGGAAATCTTTTTCTCCGCCTCAGGAATGCAGGCTGGTAAATTTCACACTTCACTTCACTTTTATGAGCAAAATGCGCGACGCGCTAATCTGCATATTAATACACATTTTGACGACGTGCACGGTCCTTAAAAAACACATTTGAGCCAATCACAGTCTACAAGAGCTTTAGGATTAATAGATTAGAAGTTGAGCTGCTTCCAGCTATCACTGTTCACATGAATAATTCTGGTCGGGTATTCACATCACACTGAGTGTGTCAGGACCTGACTCGCCATCTCGCGGTGTTTAAACTTCAACCCATTCCGATCTGCATGTCCTGTGGTATTAATGGTATTAGTTTAATTTGGTTTGGCAAGCCTGTGGAGCTATTTCTGACATTGCCCAATTTGGAAACGTTCTCACGCCAGGATTTTGAGATGGTATTCATATCAACAGCGTATCAGCTCCATCTTTAAGCACTCTATGCTGACCAGAGTTGCAGTACATCCAGGAACGCTGAGAATAAGGTGGGAATACACATTGGATGAACCACACTCAATCACTCACTCATTCACACACTCATTTTACACACCAGGGGCGATTGAGCATAGCCAATACACCTACTGACAGGTTTTTTGAAAGTTGGAGGAACCCAGAGAAGCTTCAGGAAACCCAGATAGACATGAGAAAAACAAAATTCCATACACAAAGGGATGTAAGATCAAGATCCAGCATCCTGGGAGTCTGGAGATGAAAAAAATCCCACCATTAAACTGGAGCCGTGAGTTGTGACACAATCCAGTCTGGATTTATAACTTTTAAATGTGGAGGTAGTTTAAATTCTATTTAAATCAAACTACATTTCTATCTATCTATCTATCTATCTATCTATCTATCTATCTATCTATCTATCTATCTATCTATCTATCTATCTATCTATCTATCTATCTATCTATCTATCTATCTATCTATCTATCTGCCTGCCTGCCTGTGTCTGTCTGTTTCCTATCTATCTATCTATCTATCTATCTATCTATCTATCTATCTATCTATCTATCTATCTATCTATCTATCTATCTATCTATCTATCTATCTATCTATTTCACACTTTCTTTTCTAATCAGATTTGAGAAGTCATTTATTCACTGACAGAAAGTCTATATTAATTTCCATATATACACAGCTATTTATAATAAAATCTAATTTACCTTTTAATCGTTTGGAGTTAATCTGATTCAAACATTTTGGCAACAGCAAATTTACTTGAACAGGTTCGATGGAGTTACTGAACACATCACAGGCCAATGTTATTATGTCATAAAATCCAACAGCATTTCAGGTCTTCATATGCAAATGAAGGTCATGCAAAATTACAAAGACACATTATACTGTTTTTAGGAAACGGAGGGACCGGGTTTTTTTTTCTCCAATTACTAAGATTATTTAATCCAATAAGATTATTTAATTTAACCCTCTACACCTTCCATCTACAACAAATAAGCAGAAAGCGATCTTCCCTTCACCTGACAGTGCTGAACTGTTCTGTTCACTGATTTCTTTATCATTTGTTATATAGTGTGATGTATTCAATTTATGTCCTCTGAATGTTTACACAATTGCTTGGTTGAACATTATATTTCTTGCCTTCCTGTGTATTTTGGTGATCATACAGTAACATTCAGAATAAATTGAATTGCTATCAATTAATTTATTAGCCAATTCAGAATGATCTGATGCTTAATAAAATAAGATTTAGGTAACCTTTCACTTAATGCCAAGTTTTAACAAGTTTTAACGTCTTTCGCTAGAGTCTTCTATGGAAACCAAGAGGTCACATAGTTTTATTGCAGATGTGTGGTGTGTACAGATTATGTTCTTGATAATGCTTCTTGGAACCTGGCCACAATTTGAAAAAAAAAAAAAAAAAAAAATATGCACGCGAGCTTAGCACAGTGTGTCTTCTTGCTGTGATTTCATACCGTCTTAATGCATGTTGTCTCCCACACACTCGCTTCACAAAGCTTAGAATCAGACGAATGACACCTTTTCTGTAACACAGCACCCCACTAGAGCGTAAGATCTCACTGTGTGACTGGATTAAAAACAGGGTTTAAA
Organism: Tachysurus fulvidraco; assembly: GCF_022655615.1. Lineage (NCBI taxonomy): Eukaryota > Metazoa > Chordata > Actinopteri > Siluriformes > Bagridae > Tachysurus > Tachysurus fulvidraco. Next base: position 24,438,453 of record NC_062530.1, on the reverse strand, counting down.
AACTACAACGCAATCTTATTTATCACAGAGACAGAACGGGGCGTCCACAGGGACTGAGAGACAGCAGGAAAGATAGGAAATGTGTAGCTTTTTAAAGGAGCTCAGCACGAACCATACGTCTTCTCCGAGCTTACTCGGGCTTCAGACGAGATATCGACAGTCTCGGGTCGAGTTACTTCTTTTAATTGTGTTACAACTCAGATAAAACAGAGCATTGCTCTCTATTCTAGTCTGATCTGTGGATGTATTATTTTTCATTAATTGGATGGTTTAGTCCACTGTTTTCGTCACTGTTGGCTAAAGTGAAGCTGTGGCTGTCTCCTGCATTGCTGCAGTTCATATAATACTGACAAATACAATACAGTACAACGAAGGCATATTCACATGGAGAGTAATTACTGACAATTATATACAGTACACATCATATCACATACACTACTCCACTTATTCCACATGTATCCAATGTCCAGTCACTGGCTCAGGGCTTGGGATTTAACAGTGTTCACGTATCTATATAATATAAATATATATATATAGATTAACGTCATATCATGACTTTTCTGCAACATGACATGATCAGTGCATTCTTTAGAAAACGAGAAAGTTCAGAATTTATTCTCAAATCCTCATAGCGACTTGCTCCCGTTCTCGCCGTACTCCGGCAGGCTGTTGAGAGCCGTTTCCTCGCTCTTGGATTGAAGCACGACGTCGCCCTTCCTGGAATTTTTCTTAGTGGCTCTGGAGAACCGTCGTCGAAATGTGTCCCCAGCTAGAAAGTAGAGAATGGGATCCACGCAGCTGTTGAGGCTGGCCAGTCCCCGGGTGACCTGGTAAGTAGCATAGACCCTGTTGTTAAACTCACACATCTCAGGGCTCTGGAAGTAAAGCCGGGCCCTCATGTTGAGGTTCTTCATGACATGGAAGGGCAGGTAGGACACGGCGAAGACAGCGAGCACGATGATAACCAGGTGGATAGACTTCTTCCTGAGCGGCACATTGTCCATGTCGTTGTAAATGAGCGCTTTTACGATGAACCCGTAGCAGCCGAAGATGACCACAAATGGCACGCAGAATCCAAACACGGTCATGCACATGCTATAGACAAAGTACCCCGGAAGCTCGTCCTCAGTGGTCGTATCGTAGCACGTGGTAACATTTCGTTTAGGCCCCGTGCGTGAGTAGTAAAGGATCGGCGAGATACCAGCTATCACGACGAACCACACCAAGGCGCTGGTGCGCACGGCGTTCTTCTTCTTGAGCCTCCCGAGCGACTTGAGCGGGTGGACGACACCGGAGTAGCGGTGCACACTGATGCATGTCAGGAACAGGATGCTCCCATAGAGGTTGACGTGGAAGATGAAGCGCTGTAGGCGGCACATGACATCACCGAAGATCCAGTCGGTTTTGTTGAAGTAATAGAATATGAGGAAGGGAAGTGAGAGCACGTAGCAGAAGTCAGCCAGCGCGAGGTTAAACATGTAAACCGAAATGCTGCTCCACGGACGCATGTGACACACAAACATCCATATGGCCAGGCTGTTCCCGATGAAGCCGGTGATGAAGACGATGATGTAGACTGTGGGAAGGTAGTAGAACTGAAAGGCGGTTTTGGTCAGCGAGCAGCCGCCTGTGTAATTGGTTCTCAGCGCTTGGTTCTCAGCCACATACGGAATTGAGGTGAAGTTCATGTCTGTCATGGTGTCAGGAAACAAGGCAGGTATGCGTGTGTGTGTGTGTGTGTGTGTGTGTGTGTGTGTGTGTGTGTGTGTGTGTGTGTGTGTGTGTGTGTGTGTGTGTGGTGATCAATCACACCAGCTCACATCAGCTCCAAACGCACCAGAAAATCAGCAAGCTGGAAACTCTCTGGTGTGTCCTCCCTGTGACTGCGTTGTAGTTACCTCCACATTGCGCAATCCAGCACTCCACATGTCCCTTCAGGCGGAAAATATACACCGTGCGCTCGCGCCTTTCCACACGTCCACACGGTTCGTCGCCCTTCCACAAAACCGACGGTTACTTTCGATTTTATTTTTTTTTAACGTTTTCACTCCCCGGTGCGTAGTGCGTTGAGCGATCGCGCGCTCGCGCCTAAGAAAAGCTTCCGCCGCTCGTCGTCGCGTGCGCTCTGGTGAGTTGGTTTAGCGCGGGACGTTGAAGGCAGGCGATCTGCGCGAGCGAGACCACTTCGTCTCGAGCGCATGCGGGAGGAGCTGAAGCGACAGAAGCGCGTGGGAGAGAGAGAGAGGGAGAGAGGGAGGAGCGAGACATGACACTGCACGCGCACATTTATTTTAGCTCTTATTTATCCGGTTATAAATAATGATTATAAAGTAAACATCGGCCTCCGTGGGTTTTTACAGACCTTCAGCTCTCCACGTGTTGCGTATTGACACGGATCGACACGTGCATGCGGTTTATCCCCGACAAAATCACGCATACACTCAGATTCAGCAGCTGTAATGTGGAGTACAGTAAGCTTCCTGTTCTAACACAATCCTACTGTACCTTACTGTCAAAGTTTCCTCTATACATACCCTTCATAAAGGACCATTAAATACCAGTGTGATCAAATAAGCAGGTTGTCTGGGGTGCAGGGGCAAAACAATACCTGAGGAGGGCATTAAATTGTGCCTGTACCACTCTAAAGGCACCCTAGATAATAGGAGCACCTAGAGGGCACTTCAGATCTACTGCATAACTGAAAGCCTAGAGGGCTCTACATGATCCCGAAGGGGGAATGTTATCACTTTTTCATTTATGGCACTATATCACATTTTGTCCTCTGTAAGGGTGGCCTAGAGGGCACTTGTGTACCATAAAGGCACCCAATAGTGGGGAATATATTACATTTTATGTACCATAGAGGCACCATAGAGAGCACTTTACTACATGTTATGTGAAATAGAGGCACCCTTGTGGGCACTTTACAGCTTTTTATTAACAATGAAGGCACCCTAGTTGATATTGTACTACATATTATGTACAATTAAGACACCCTAATGGGCACTTTACAACATGTTATGTACCACTGAGGCACCCTTCTGGGCACTTTACAGCTTTTTATTAACTATGAAGGCACCCTAGTTGATATTGTACTACATATTATGTACAATTAAGACACCCTAATGGGCACTTTACAACTCTTTATGTACCACAGAGGAACCCCAGTGGGCACTTTACATAAAGTAGAAGCACCCTAGTGGGTATGTTACTACATTTTATGTAAAATAAAAGCACCCTAGTTGTGTGAAGACGAACGACTGATTAATACAGAATTAAATAATATAAACAAAAATTAACATATTTCACCCACAAACAACATATTTTAAGCATGTAGTTTACAGAGACTCTGTAGGTTTTGATGTAGGTTACTTTAACATCTGCTTGCTGTAACTGAATGGAAGCAATTAGTGCTGAATGGAAGCAAATAAAAGTTTGTTACCAGCCAAAATTTTATATATTAAAATAATAACTAATAAAAAATATTATGTAACAGAAATAAGCTATATTGTAATATTTGGGAAAACATTACATTACAATTGACCCTCGTGAGCCACTTTATTAGGTCTACAAATACAGGGTGACTCTCACTTCTGCTCTCAGAACAGTATCAGTTCTTCATGTCATGGGTTCGACACGCTGCTGGAAACATTCCTATGACACAATCGCATCACATAACTACTGCATATTTGTTCTTTGTGCCAGTATAATATTGGTAAACTGCGGTTATAAAGGGAACGCATGTGTACAGCAACAGTGTTTAAACAATCTGTGGCATTCACATGATGTTGTATTGGTATTAAGAGGCCAAATAAATCCTCCCACACACCATTACATCACCACCACCACCACCACCACCACCACCACCATCACCACCAGCCTGACAAAATCCCAGGAGATCAGCAGTTTCTGAAATACTGCAATCTGCTCATGTTGCGCTAATTCCCCTGCCAAGTCATTTCATCTTTTTTTTTTTTTTTTAAGTAATGGTTGGAATTGTTATTTTTTTAGAGACCCACTAATACAGACAAATTAATATTTTTTTAAAAAGTGTTTTTTTCTGCAATATTGTATCTACAGGTCATGACTGTCATTTTTTCCTATCAACCCACTTACACTAATTGGACTAAATTCATTATCTCCAGGAATTAATACAATGCAATAAATATAACTTTAGAAGTTTCCATGGAAACCACTGTTTCCAATCAAATTCATGCTCATAATGGAAGGATTAAAATGAAATTTAATTACACGCATTATGCTTTATTTGCATATATCGCTGTTGGGAGCTGGTTTCTGTCTGACACACATTAACCTTTGTGTAATAAATATGCATTTTTTTTTGCAGCAAAATTAACGGCAGCACAAAATAATTGCATTTATTTAAAAGCCCTTATTACAAATTCTGTACTGTAGATTTGTTTAGTTTTTAAGTGAGTTTATCTGAAGAGAGTATGTTAAAAAATTCTAGCCGTTTTCTACCTGTCTATAAAGTCAGGATCTGAAAACGTTGAGCAAAATCTGTAGTATATGTAATTTCTCCCTCATCTCAGGTTAAGAGTCTTGGTGTCATCTTTGATAGTACCCTTTCTTTTACCTCTCATGTAAATAATGTTACTCAGGCTGCATACTTTCACCTTCGAAATATCAATAGGCTTCGTTCCTTTCTCACCACTCAATCTACCACCACTCTTATTCACAGTCTAGTAACCTCCCGGCTTGACTACTGTAATTCTCTTCTTATTGGGCTTCCTCACAAAACCCTTCACAAGCTGCAACTCGTTCAAAATTCTTCTGCCCGTATTATCACTCGTACTCCCTCTATCCATCATATTACACCTGTTCTGGAACGGCTACACTGGCTTCCCATTAATTTTTGTATCAAGTATAAAAGTCTTCTTCTAACATTTAAAGCTATCCACAATCTTGCACCTTTATATCTTCTTGATCTTCTTCATACTCCAAAACCAAACTCGCACTCTTAGGTCTTCTTCTTCCACTCATTTCATTGTTCCCTCTGTCCGTCTTGTAACTATGGGGAATAGAGCTTTCAGTTACTCTGCACCTCAGCTCTGGAACTCACTTCCATCTGAGCTCCGTAATATTGATTCTCTTTCATCATTTAAATCTCAGCTTAAAACTCATCTGTTTAGTTTAGCTTATTCTACATCATGATTTGTAATGTTGGTCCAATTTGTATTTCTATGTAACTATTTTATAACTACATATATATTTTTTTGTTTTTCTTCTTCTTTTGTACAGTGACCTTGAGTGTTCAGAAAGGCACCTTTAAATAAAATGTATTATTATTATTATTATTATTATTATTAGTTTCTAACTTTTCAGACCCCCTGCACATTACATACAGTATAAAATGCAAATCATATGAGCTGAGCTTTCAAAATAAACACAAATATGGAATCGGTACGACGCACGTGTTACTAAACCCTGACTTACTGCTGGTGATGATGTCTTTCGCTCTTTCTCTCACTCTTTTTCCTCTCCTGTATTGATTCATACTCAGGTGAACTTTTCCCTTCAGAAGAAAATGTCGAGCTGCCTCCTTGACACTGAGATCTCATTCATCACTCCTGCGTGTGGATGATGCAGCGCTGCTTATTTTAGCAAATGGGGTTGCAATGTTTTCCTCCATATATCACTATGATGTGTCATTTCATTTTAGATCTCTCTCTCTCTCTCTCTCTCTCTCTCTTTCTCTCTCTTTTTCTCTCTCTCATTTAGTGAAGTGACCTTGATTTCTTATCACTGAAACATTTAGCATCATATCAGGAAAAGCCACAACGTTTCCTTTAACCCAGGTTCCTCCAAACATCATTAATCTTTTTTGATACTGCATGCAAAGCAACCGGTTTTCCCAGAAACCAAATAATTCTCATTGTTTTCAATGTGTTTAGTCTATTTTCTGAGTCCAGGAAACAGGAAAGCGTCTACGGGGTAAACACTCCCACCGTCTCAGGCTAATTATCCAGAAATCAAAAGTCAAGCCATGACACAACGATGTGACAGCATGATTGTGAACAAGCAAACGAAGTCAGTGACTGTATTAAATTAGATCAAATTAGATGAAGTTGCTAAGCTGCTTCATTGGAAATTAAAATAAACTTTAGGAGGGACATTGTGATGGAGCAAGCAGGGACAGATAACCTTACGTAACCCTTATGCAACAGAGGGAGAAAAACTCAAAGGTCATTCAAACAATAAATTCTAACAAGATAACGATCTAACAGTAGACAAAGGTGTGGATTAAAACAAATATACAATAACCAGATATATAACCAGATACAGCTACACATACTGGTATTTCAGGTTTAGTTTCTGTTGAAATATTTCAGGCCCTGAAATTAGCTCCGCCTCCACGTGGAACAGATCGGATGAGCATCCTTTCCGCTCCCCCATTTAAACAGACCTCAGATTTCCCCTTAGGTCTCAGAAAAGGGGCTTGTTGTCAAAAATATATTAGATTAGATTAAATTAGATCAACTTAGATTATATTATTTGCTCTGTATTGAAAGAACAAACATATATTAAGGGATTTCCTTGCTGATTTTGCACTCAGTGTCAATTCATTTTTATTTATTAATTATTTAATTTCATTAATGAATTCAAATCATTCTTCTCCAGGATTTTAAATGAATTAGTGCCAATGACCATGATTTCCGGACAAAGTCTACACTAATTTCGATTTATCCAACATCCTTCCAAGGGGTCATACAGTATTATAGAGCTTATACAGTAACAGGATCACCCCTTAACATAAGTTTTACTCAGAGCAGGTAGATGGTGTTGCTTGTGGAGAAGCTGAAGATGAAGATATAATGATAATAGAAATAACAATAACAAATCAATAGAATTATTCATGCTGAAGCCTGATGATGTCATTCATCCTGCAGGCAACAGAGAGCCTTAAAATAACAGATTGCTGTTTTAGTCTTGATAAACAGCAAATCTTTTTATCTGTCTTGGTGGACAGGTTGGCATGGTGGTGCAGCATGTAGTGTTTGTCCCATTGTGTGTATTCCTGACTCATGCCCAGTGCTCCCATTACAGGACCCGGATCCATGTGGTTGTGAGCAGGATAAAACACTCACTCATGATGAATAAATGATTGAAGATAGGTGGATTAAGGATTTCTTGCAGATGGCCAGCATACTGTAGCTCAGCAGTTTACATTTTATACTAGCTTTTAAGGATAAAATGACTTGAATCTCAATCAATCAATCAATCAATCAATCAATCAATCAATCAATCAATCAATCAATACATCCATACATAAACCATACATTTATTACATAGTGAAAAGAATTTACTTAAGAATTTACCTTTATCTTTATTTATCATTTATCTTTATGTTAAATTACATTCCACTACATTAGAGGAATGACATTTATCTATTATCTAAGACAAAAACGTTTCTAATACACACTTACAACTGCTTTGTGTACATTTCTACTCAGTGTGCTTTGGGTTTAACATCAAGAGAGACATTCTCAGGTTTAGATTTTTTTTTATACGACTGAGAAGTTGAAGGTTAAGGGCCTTGCTCAAGGACCAGCAGTGGTGGCACTTGGTGGACCTGGCCTTTAAACTGCGACGTCCAACACCTTGAGCTATAAGCTACCACATCCCCACATAAAGCTCTTGGAATGGTAGAGCAATAACATTCACACATTATGGTATAAAGTTTCACACGGGACAAAATTCAATCCATGATCAGAGCAGAATGGTTGATAATTTCAGGGAATTGCTCAAGCTTCCTAACAGGTTAATTCAATTCAATTCAAGTTTATTTGTATAGCGCTTTTTATAATTTACATTGTCTCAAAGCAGCTTTACAGAACATAAACATAGAACAAAAGGTTCATTCATCCGAACTACTCGGGTCACGGGGAGCCTGTGCCAATCTCAGGCGTCATCAGGCATCGAGGCAGGATACACCCTGGACGGAGTGCCAACCCATCGCAGGGCACACACACACACACACACACACACACACACACACACACACACACACACACACACACACACACACACACACAATCTCATTCACTCACACACTACGGACAATTTCCCAGAGATGCCAATCAACCTACCATACATGTCTTTGGACCGGGGGAGGAAACCGGAGTACCCGGAGGAAACCCCCGACGCACAGGGAGAACATGCAAACTCCACACACACAAGGTGGAGGCGGGAATCGAACCCCCAACCCTGGAGGTGTGAGGCAAACGTGCTAACCACTAAGCCACCGTGCCCCCCAGAACAAAAGGTTAATATAAAAAATAATATAAAAATTAATAGGATACAAAATTCAAGATTAATATTAGATATATTTAGTTCACAATGTGTATGTATTTATCTCCTATGAGCAAGTCTGAGGTGACTCAGGCAGCAGTGGCAAGGAAAAACTTCCTTAGATGGTAAGGAAGAAACCTTGACAGGAACCAGACACAAAGGTGAACCTGTTGGGTGTGATTATAAACATACAGTCGTATGTCGTATTGTTGCAAAAGATCATACAAGAGTGTCTCTGTAACAGTCCTGAGATTTTTTATCAGAACCTTATCTGCTGCCACACTTCAGCCCAATTACACGTCCCTGACCGTTCTGTCACCACTGCCTCTGACTCTCTGGATATGCTCATCCCACCAAGATTAAATAAAGACGAGAGCAAAGCAGCGATCGGCTAAGTAACGGAATTAAAACATTTTTATTCAGAGAGAGAGAGAGAGAGAGAGAGAGAGAGAGGGAGAGAGAGAGAGAGGGAGAGAGAGAGAGAGAGAGAGAGAGAGAGAGAGAGAGAGAGAGAGAGAGAGAGAGAGATGACTGATTATTGGATTGTTTGTTGAGTGTAAGTTTTAATTCCAGTCGGCTTTGGTGTTGCGACAAAATGACTCAGAATGGACTATAAACCATAAAGTCTCTTTGATATTTGTCATAATGAAACAATGTAATCTGAGACTTGTGAACGACAGGAAAGAGCTGATAATCCATGACACTAATGAAGAAGAAGAAGAAGAAGAAGAAGAAGAAGAAGAAGAAGAAGAAGAAGAAGAAGAAGAAGGGAATGTCTGTTCTGCACATCATGAGATGATGATCCAGCTGCATCAGATGTAGGAGAGAGAGAGAGAGAGAGGGGGGGGGGGGGAGAGAGAGAGAGAGAGAGAGAGAGAGAGAGAGAGAGAGAGAGAGAGAGAGAGAGAGAGAGAGAGAGGGAGGTAAAGGTTAAGAAATAGATGAAGAAATAGAAAATGTTTATGGACGTTGACCTATACTGTATGTTCTCCTCACGTTTTATTGGTTTCCTCTGGGTTCTCTGGTTTCCTCCCTCAGTAAAAAGACACACAATGTAGTCTGATTGGCATCTCTACACTGTGTGAATGTGTGTGTTGTGATTGTTCCCCAGTGTTGGGTTGGTACCATGACCAGGGTGTCTCACCTTGTGCCCCGAGGCTCCTGGGATATAGACTCAAGATTCCATTTGACCCTCTAAGATAAGCAGTACAGAATATGGATAGACAGATGGATGGATGAAAAGATGGACTTTGTAAGAGGCTTTTTTTCTCTCAATGTTACCATCATCATCATCATCATCATCATCATCATCATCATCATCATCATCATCATCATCATCATCATCATCAGACCTAAACCACTGAGAAACACTACATTTTCTCTGCTTGGTAAGTATCTGGTGAGATGGTATCAGAGGTATTAAAAAGCTTTGCTGTAGCAGACTGCTGGGAAACTCCACTCTGTGTGTGTGTGTGTGTGTCTGTCTGTGTGTGTGTGTGTGTGTGTGTTTGTGTGTGTGTCTGTGTGTGTGTTTGTGTGTGTGTGTGTGTGTGTGTCTGTGTGTGTTTTTGTGTGTGTGTCTGTGTGTTTGTGTGTGTGTGTGTTTGTGTGTGTGTGTGTGTGTGTGTGTGTGTGTGTGTGTCTCTGTGTGTGTGTGTCTCTGTATGTGTGTGTGTGTGTGTGTGTGTGTGTGTGTGTCTCCGTATCTGTGTGTGTATGTGTGTGTGTATGTGTGTGTTTCTCTGTGTGTGTGTCTCCGTATGTGTGTGTATGTGTGTGTTTCTCTGTATGTGTGTGCGTGTGTGTGTGTGTGTGTCTCCATATGTGTCTGTGTGTTTGTGTGTGGGTGTGTGTGGGTGTGTGTGTGTCTGTCTGTGTGTGTGTGTGTGTGTGTGTGTGTGTGTGTGTGTCTCTGTGTGTGTGTGTGTGTGTGTCTGTGTGTGTGTGTGTGTGTGTGTGTGTGTGTGTGTGTGTGTGTGTGTGTGTGTGTGTGTGTGTGTGTGTGTGTGTGTCTGTGTGTGTGTGTGTCTCTGTGTGTGTGTGTGTGTGTGCCCAGGCATGTAAAACTTTGATTTCCAGGCTCCCAGATCAGATCCGGATCTCTCTCTCTCTCTCTCTCTCTCTCTCTCTCTCTCTCTCTCTCTCTCTCTCTCTCCTCTCTCTCTCAGTCTCTCACTCTCTCTCAGGCAATATATCATAAAAACAAATCTGTTTCTTTAAAACACAGTCACTCTGCCTGCTTTCCTTTTTCTCTTGCAGGATTCTGCACATCTTTGCATTTTTTTCTTCTTCACTCTTAATCTCTTCCTTCCTCTCTCCATACAGTGTCCTCGGATATTTATCTCTCTGAAACTATTGATTGTTCTGCTGGATGATCTCTCTCTCTCTCTCTCTCTCTCTCTCTCTCTCTCTCTCTCTCTCTCTCTCTCTCTCTCTCTCTCTCTCTCCCTTCTTTGATTTACTTATCAGAACCACTAAGCAGAAATCGTGTCATGTTTATCATCTCAGCCGATCACAAAGTTTGGTTTCCAGTCATGGATTTATTTTATGGTTCACAGTCTGAACAGGCTAAAAGAGAAATACAGAGTTTTATTAATTTTATTCATTGAAAGAAGCCATTTTAGTTGTGATTAACGTTCTGTAAGAGCGACTCTGACAGAATTGTCAAGTGTGATGAAAATTGTAGCTTTATATTAATGTGCTCATTCTACTGTGTTATTGTTTCTGGACTAACATCTTACACAAGGTTTTAGTTGAATTGTAATGGTTGACATTGTCAGGTCTGCTGTAAGGATGCGTTTATTTAAGATTGATAGTGATGATGATGATCATGATGATGATGATGTTGATGATGATGATGATGATGATGATGATGATGATGATGATGATGATGATGATTAGATGAGATGAGCTGTATCTTTATTAATCCAATGTAGGGGAAAATCAAGGTGACATGGCAGAACAAGTAAATTTGGTAACGTCAAAAGAAAAAGGAGTGTACAATAGTAATAAATAGATACAACAACATAAATCAGTGTGTATGTGTATGCTAGAGAATAGCAAATCTCTGAAATGACAAATAAACATTAAAATGTGTGTGTGTGTGTGTGTGTGTGTGTGTGTGTGTGTGTGTGTGTGTGTGTGTGTGTGTGTGTGTGTGTGTGTGTGTGTGTGTGTGTGTGTGTGTTCATGCTCATAACACACTAATGCCTGGATGTTGCAGGGAATGAACAACTTTGTACCATTTATAACTGAATCACTTGCAGAACCCAAGAGTCAAATATTAAAATAAAACATGGACCGGACTGAATATGATAATATTTTATCTTATCAACAATATGTTTACTTTATTGTCCTTTTTAATTATTATTAGGTATAATTCCTATAAATCGATTCAATCGTTTCACTCAAACGAATCACGAATCAAATCGGTTTGTGAACGAATCGTCACTAGAACAATTTCATACAGAGAAATTTCCTTAATTGTTTTGGGTTTGTCTTAAAGCAGATCGTATTATCACCTTGTAGGGTTCCACGCAGACCTTAACAGGGTTCTAGATCCCTGTTTTTTTAAATAGTAAAATGATTCAGTGGAATATTTGAATGTAGAGTTTGAATCAATTTGATCATCTTTAATCTTAAACTGGTCAGGATTTCTTACGTATAGTGATGTTATAATTAAAGAGTCTGTGAGTGTGAGAATAAAGCCGCAGCGGATAAGTGAGATGTTTCGTGTTAATTGCACCACTGAGGCCATATTGGTTTTTACACAGTAAATACTGATAAAGCTGTTGCTGCTGTTGTTGCCTCTAGATTGTGTTTTTGTGTGTGTGTGTGAAGTACTGTAAGTGTGCTTGCATGTTTGAAAGCAATAAAATAATACAAGCCACTTTTAATGCCCATAAAGCAGATGATGGCAATATCCTCCACTACAGCTTAGACGCATACACTCAGACCACATGGCATTACAACCACATTAGTTGGAAGAGTAGAGTGCAAACTAATGCACGGGATCAGGAGTCTCACAATAGTAAACAGCTGGCTGAAAGCCTGTAAACAAATGTTGCGGTTTGCCAAAGCTCTTCACGCTCTTCAGCCATGTGGTCCGCTTCAGCTTCACTAACAAAGTAGAAATTAATCAGATCTGTTTATCAACAAAATCAGAGGCACGCCTTTCGTTGGCGAAATTCCCTGAAGTTATATCTTAACCATCTCTGAAGATGAGAAACATTTCCAGATGTTTTCTTTGCGTGTGTGTGTTTTCGTCTGAACAAAGATGCTATCATGAAGGTGGGGAAGAGCTCCAGGATCTTGTTAAAAAAACCAACATCTAACATGGATGACATCTGAATAAACGTGATCTCTTTCCTGTACAGTACATTCACCTGATCACTGAATACACCTGTTTCAGCATCGTTCCTTTAGCGTATTTTAAATGGTTCACTCTCTAAACCTCTTTTTTATAAGGTTTATTTCCGGCATAACATATACACGCTTGTCATTTCCGCACTTCCTGTTTACCAGATTGTTTGCTCTTGCATGTACACATCCGTTACCTTTGGGAAATTTCTGTTTGGAAAATTTCACAAATATGCTCTAAAAGGTGCAACAATAAACTTACACACAAATTTAGCTAATTTATCATTATTTATTTATTTATTTATTTATTTATTTATTTATTTATTTAATTTTTTATTTTTTGGAGATTCAAGTATTGGGGGCAGTTGTGGCCTAATGGTTAGAGAGTCTGACTTGTAGCCCGAAGGTTGTGGGTTCGAGTCTCGGGCCGGCCACAACTGAGGTACCCGTATGCAAGGCATCGACCCGCCTCAACTGCTCCCCGGGCGCCGCAGCATAAATGGCTGCCCACTGCTCCGGGTGTGTGTTCATTGCTGTGTGTGTGCACTTTGGATGGGTTAAATGCAGAGAACAAATTCTGAGTATGGGTCACCGTACTTAGCCGAATGTCACGTCACTTTTTTCACTTTCTTTTTTTTTTTTTTAAGTATTAATCTTTATTTTACCAGGATAAAATTTCATGAGATTAAATCTCTTTTCCCAGAGTGACTTTACAATTTAAAGACACAACAACAATAAATAAAAATGACTCAAACATACATACTGTACATAGTGGTAACTGTTTCATCTTGAGGAGGCATTAAAGTTAAAAACCTGTTTAGTTTAGGGAACAAAAACTCACAGTTTCACACTAAATATAGATAAAAATAAGTAAGTAACAAGCCACATATTGATTTATGAATTAAACAATACAAGTGTGAGTGCTGATAAGTCCAGTGGTGGCAACTCAGCCTCAGAATGAGTTTGATAATCTCAATCAGAAGCAAAACTCGAGGCATTGTGAAAAAGCATGTCTATGTTTTTGTAGTCTAAATATTGTAACACTGAATGCATATAGAACACATCACTATAATCAAATATGGGCAAAAATGTTGTAGGAGGAAAACAGAAGACTCAAATAAATATAAAAATAGACAAAAATAAACAGCACTTTATTTATACACTCCTATATTTTATTCTCTCATACTGCTACTGCATAGAATGTTGATGAAGAATTGGGGCATGGATCCCCACATGGCATCATCACCACATACAGTATCTCACAGAAGTAAGTACACCCCTCACATTTTTGTAAATATTTTATTATATCCTTTTTATGTGAAAACACTGAAGAAATGACACTTTTACTACAATGTAAGTATTGATTGTAAAGCTTGTATAACAGTGTAAATTTGCTGTCTCCTCCAAATAACTCAACACACAGTCGTTAATGTCTAAAGCGCTGGAAAAAGTGAGTATACCCCTATGTGAAAATGTCCAAATTGGGGCCAAAGTGACAATATTTGGTGTGGCCACCAATATTTTCCGGCACTGCCTTAACCCTCTTGGGCATGGAGTTCACCAGAGCATCACAGGTTGCCACTGGAGTCCTCTTTCATTCCTCTATGATGACATCACTGGGCTGGTGGATATTAGAGACCTTGCGACCTAATTGTGACCAATTTGGACATAGGGGTGTACTCACTTTTCTGGCCAGCGGTTTAGACATTAATGGCTGTGTGTTGAGTTATTTTGAGGGGACAGCAAATTGACACTGTTATACAAGCTGTACATTACATTGTAGCTCAGTGTCATTTCTTCAGTGTTGTCACATGAAAAGTTATGATAAAATATTTACAAAAATGTGAGGGGTGTACTTACTTCTGAGAGATACCGTATATACATTACAGCACAGAGGAATTCTTTCCTTCACATATCCCAACTGAGGAACCCGGGGTCAGTGCACAAAGGCAGTTATGATACAGCACCCATGGAGCAGGGAGGGTCATGGGCCTTACTCAAGGGCCCAACAATGGCAGCTTGGCAGTGCTGGGGGTTAAACCCCAATCAACAACCCAAACACTTGAGCCAGCCCTGAACAATCTGTCATGTACAGATCCCACCTTCCTGTTCGTTTGTCCTATTCCAGTGTGACAGGTATTAGAGTGTAGTTATGTGAGCACTGGGGCATTATTGCCAATAGCCCCTGCCCTGATTGAAGCACATTATTCACAGATAATCAGATCAGAGCTATTCAGATCAGGGCTGATCTCGAATCAGGTCATGTCCTTATGAAGACAATTACAAGACAGATACAGAGCTGAGCTCACGGAAGATTCTCACTATAACGCTATGACAAGTAAAATCCATAAAATAATCCACAGGCTTTTTTATCTGATGCTCATAGTGCCCCGGTTTCATTTCTAAAAAAAGGGTCTAATAAAGCTGAGCACAGTTGTATTCACCGAGCACCAACTGGAGCTCATTCATCTTTTCAATCATCCCTTTATAGTGAGTTATGGAGCGTCTGGTAGTTTAGGAAAGCAGTTCACAATTCAACTGAAGCGATTTTACTCCATGTTTGGTCAAGCGAACATTAGAAACTTGCTACACTGGAAGAATGTGAAATAAAAACATGAACCACCTCTTCTTAATAACCTCAGTGACTTCCTGCTTGAAAATACAGTCCACATAGACAAATTAAAACTTAGATTATACACTCATCATGCACTTTATTAGGAACATCTAACCTTTACACCTACTCATTCATCAGTTATCTACTGTAATCATCCATGTCTACAATCATGCAGATGTAGATTAAGAGCTTCAGGTAATGTTCATATCAAACATCAGATCGGAGAAACAAATGTGATTTCAGTGACTTGGTTCTTGATGGCAGACTGGTTGGTTTGAGTATTTCAGAAATACTTCATTTGGGATATTCACACACAACATACTGTAATCTAGGGTGGTGCGAAAAACAAAAAATGTCAAATACCTTGTTGATGAGAGACAGGAGATCTGAGGCCTGTTCAAGTCAACAGAAATCATACAGTTACTCATATAATCACTCTATACAACTGCGATACGCAGAAAAACATCTCAGAATACACAAAACACAAAACTCTGGTGGAGGTGGACGAGCAACGTGGAGACGACGATGTGGAGAAAACCACAATCAGGTTCCAGTTCTGGCAGCTAAGCGCAGGAATCTGAAGCTTTAGTGGACAAGAACTCACCTAACTTGGGTTATTTTGGATTTTTTTTTTTTGTCCAGTTTGGATGATTTTGGGAAGGTACTTAGCAACTGTTTAGAACCTTTTTTAACACTATATACTGATTTATCGTTTAATTTCACTGAAGCTAACATCCTGCTTATTATCTTAGGATACCTAGCCAAAATAATAATAATATATTAGAACTTGACCTGGGGGGGCACGGTGGCTTAGTGGTTAGCATGTTCGCATCACACCTCCAGGGTCGGGGGTTTGATTCCCGCCTCCTCCTTGTGTGTGTGGAGTTTGCATGTTCTCCCCGTGCCTCGGGGGTTTCCTCCGGGTACTCCGGTTTCCTCCCCTGGTCCAAAGACATGAATGGTAGGTTGATTGGCATCTCTGGAAAATTGTCCGTAGTGTGTGAGTGAGTGAGTGAATGAGAGTGTGTGTGTGCCCTGCAATGGGTTGGCACTCCGTCCAGGGTGTATCCTGCCTCGAAGCCCGATGACGCCTGAGATAGGCACAGGCTCCCCGTGACCCGAGGTAGTTCGGATAAGTGGTAGAAAATGAATGAATGAATGAACTTGACCTGCTGCTGAGATAGGATTTAGTGCACTTTGAGATAGGATTTTGTAACATATTGCCTTGCTGTGATTAAAAAAAAAAAACGCTTCACAATGCAACTCATTATCGCGGTCTTATTCAAGCTAAAACAGCTAATAAGTTCCACATCGACTACAATGTCCTGATTATGACTTTTTAAGCTCTGGTGTATCTTACTGATCTTATGATATGGTACAGTATAACTGATCATGATTACCAGTCAATCATCGCTGAGAGACCAAAGATCAAAGGTATAAATACAATTTTCCACGTGAGGAAGGATATTCTGGATATGACTATAACGAGGTAAACTATCTATTGATTTCCACAATCCGATATGCTAGGAAAATAGTTTTCCTGAACATTTTTTTGTGCTCTCCAACCATAAAATGCTGTTTCTGCTTCCAACCTTTGACTGTACAAGGGAATTAGCTAGCTTATCTATGCAGTACCAGCGCTTTATTAGCCAGGAAGATTTCTCAATATTTATCTCGACTCTGATGACGACGAAGCGTCTCAAAAGTCAAACCACTTTTAAGAAGATTTCAAGGAAAAGAATGTCACTTTCTGCATTGACTCGAATTCCTGCTAATGTTCTGTAAATGCGCATTGTGTTGGAGTTGAAATGAGAATAACGCACCGAGAAGAAAGTGTGAAACCCACCAGAATTTATTTCCCTAATCTAATAGACACAAAGCCTGAAGAATGAAGCGAGACCTTCTGGAGTATCATCTGGAGTCAGGTGTGTTAAAGCGAAACATTCCGGATCTGTGATCTGTATTAGCATCACGACTCTGTATAATGTGTTACACCACCATCTGTTCATGAACATTTGGTAGAGTCTAAGTGCAAATGCTAACATGTTCATGAGGGTGCGTTCTTTTATAGTTCTCATCTACAGTATATACTGGGAATGGGCAGAATTTATATTTATATTATTGTAATCTGTCTTTGAGGCTCATGGATAGAATTTGGAAATTTGTTCTGCATTTATTTTTGGATTTCCATCATGAAGCTGACATTCAAGCCTATTTTATATAAATGCAACACAGAAAACAGACCGAGGTTTTTCCATGACACTAGAATATTATTTTGTATGTTATGAGCAGATTGTTTTCTTTTCAAGAAGAGCTTTATCCTGATTTTGGATACAGAGTCTCTCCTGGGAACACCGGAATACACCTTGGTTGGGACACCGATCTATATCGTGGCACCATGGACACACGTAATTACACACTTATTCACTTATTCATGCAATTTTCTAATATGCTGTTTCATAAAAACACAAAAATGTTTGTATCGTCAAAGTAACTGGTGACTGTGAAAGTAACTGTCAAGTGTCACGCATTGAGAGCGACAGTCACGCATTTGGGTCTTTTTGACTATTTATCATATATTGAATCCGCCGCAGTTCCCAAAATGTACCAGTCTGCACCGCTGTCTCTATGGAACCGGGCAGGAATCAAGTACATCTCAGTTCTTAGTCGGGCCTGACACTTATCAACCAATCAAAAAAAAAATGAGGCTACACAATAGCCAATCAGAAAATAGCACTATCTGGGTAAAATTTAACGCAACAACCAATGAAATAAATAAACGTTCATTAGAGAGGGTATTTTCGATGGTCGGTTTGAACAAAATCTCAACACAAAACAGCTTGTCTCTGGATGGGACATTGTCCTCAGTCATGACCCTAAAAACGGCCAGGCTTACAAATGATAAAGGAGTAAACACTTACAATAAACAACACCACTCATAATCTCTCTCTCTCTCTCACACACACACACACACACACACACACACACACAAACACACACACAAACACACACACACACACACACACACACACTTTTGATAAGTTTAATTGCGGTCAGTGATCCTTTGCAAACACAACAACTCCCCCATTATTTATTTATTTATTTATTTGTTTATTTATTTTAAATTTTTTTACTGCTCTCTGAGACGCCTTCAGAGCTAAAATCTAAAATTTGAAGGCGTTTATCATCAACCACTAAAATTCAGTGTAAATTTATCAACAGAGCAAAAAACACACGCCTCACAAAAGAGACAAAAGACAAATGAGTCCTGACTCATTCTGAAAATCATTTGACTCATTTGAAAATGTCCCATATGTCCAGTTCGAACACCAGTGTAGTGGTTAAAAAGGTTGAAAGTTCTCCATTGTCTTGGTTACTTGTATGTTATCTTCAGGTTGAGTTCAAACCTTTGTTTCAAACTTTAACCATCTTGAAATGTCTTACAGTGTAAGTAATCCACCTACTTTGGAGAAACCCATCAGTCACTGAGAGAACATGTGAAACTCGGGAACTGTGTGGCTTCACTGTGATTAATCTAATGTGCGCAAATACAAAAACATCTAACAAGTGGATAAGAAAATCAGCCTGTAGGAGTGGTGTAAAAATAGCTCCCTAATAATTCTACAGGAAATCTGCAGATCTGGCAAACACAACACATGGCTGACTCTTCAGGGAGGGAAAAGAGATAAAACAACATGTGGGTTGACTCTATTTTATCCAGCATGTTTCAAGAAATGTTTAATGAGAGTGTCCGATGTTTTACATGATCAGTAATATCTCATTTTAGGCTAAATCTTCATACTATTAAAGCTACATGCTAGCAGGTGAATCTGCTAAGATCTTGGGTACTGTATGTTATAAACAAAGACAAAATTAGGAAACATATAGCATCAGATTAACATTTGTCATGGTGGAACATTTTAAAATAAAGTGTTAGCATGGTGTTAGCATGGTGTGATCTGACGATGAACTAGCATTAGCATTAATTATCATGCACCAGAACTCTATTAGCCATATTGACTCCACTAACACTCCTGATCCTGTGTTGGTCTTACAAAAATGTATTTATTTTTGTTTCACAAAGTAAAATACAATAACTTTTAAGCATTTTATTCGTAAAATATATTCATTTTAAAGGCGATCCGTGTTAACATTTGATTTGATATTGATCATTCGGTCACTTTATCTATTGATGAACTTCTGGTTCATTCATTCATTTTCTACCGCTTATCCGAACTTCTCGGGTCACGGGGAGCCTGTGCCTATCTCAGGCGTCATCAGGCATCGAGGCAGGATACACCCTGGACGGAGTGCCAACCCATCGCAGGGCACACACACACTCTCTCATCCACTCACACACTCACACACTACGGACAATTTTCCAGAGATGCCAATCAACCTACCATGCATGTCTTTGGACCGGGGGAGGAAACCGGAGTACCCGGAGGAAACCCCCGAGGCACGGGGAGAACATGCAAACTCCACACACAAGGCGGAGGCGGGCATCGAACCCCCGACCC
Source organism: Tachysurus fulvidraco (assembly GCF_022655615.1). Classification (NCBI taxonomy): domain Eukaryota; kingdom Metazoa; phylum Chordata; class Actinopteri; order Siluriformes; family Bagridae; genus Tachysurus; species Tachysurus fulvidraco. The sequence goes on along the minus strand of NC_062530.1, from coordinate 24,418,647 downwards.
TGGAGGTGTGAGGCAAACGTGCTAACCACCGTGCCCCCCTATGACCTTCTGGTTGTGTTCGTAAAACAAAACTTGGTGCTTTATAGTCATAAAGCTGGAGGATGAGACGCACCTGTACAACAAAGTCATACCTGAGGACTGTTATCACAGAGCCGAGAGCGAAAAGGAAGATGAGTCTCGTCCAGGAGATAATGGAAAAGACTGCATTAAGATACTCGTAATAAATGTGTGCATTAAGACTCACTAGCCAGAATTCCACAGTGGAGAAATGCTGACAGGAAGTGCCCTAATGCATTCCCACATGGCCTCAGCGATCGATTCTCAGCTCATCTCCTACAGCTACGGACAAAAATATTACAGTGTGAAATCTCTGCCGCCGAAAGAATGTGAAGAATTTCAGGATTTCAGCAGTGAAGATTTTTATTTGTCACATACACAGTTATATACAGTATACAACCTGGAGGAAGAAACTAAATCTAAGAAAAAATATGTTACTATAGTAACACCACAGAACGTGCAGACAATACAGGATGGATCAGAGTGATGTATTGGATGTGCACCTTGAGTCACAGTAAAAGTGCAGTGTCTGGAATGACAATAGAGTAAATTAAAATGGATGGACTCCTAAGGGACCAGTATGATGTTCATATTGAGTGGTCTGAGGGCCCGAGGAATGAAGCTCCTCTTGAGACGCTCCGTTATAGCTATCAGTCTACGCTGAGGTGAAAATGATGCACAGAGTTTATGCTTTGTGCCTGGAGTCTTTCAAAGGGCAAGTGGTAGTTTAGCGGTTAAGGTGTTGGACTACTGATCAGAAGGTTGTGAGTTTGAATCCCGTGGCTGCCGAGCTGCCACTCCTGGGGCCTCTGATTAAGCCCTTAACTCTCAATTGCTCAGCTGTGTAAATGTATCAACCAAATGCCTTAAATGTAAACAATTCATCGGCTGATTACATAAAACCCTTCATCGTCTTAATAAAAATACATCTGTTTGATGTAGTAACATCTGTGCAATAAGACAAACAGTTACAAATTTATACTGTATTAAAAAGCGTTTGCTGCCATTTGAAATGACACACACACACACACACAAACACACACAGACACACACACAGACACACACACACAGCATCACTGTTCGCTCAAACAGAATGACTCAGCTTATATAAATAAATCCTCTCTTTGCTTTAGCATCCACCTCCACCAGCTTCAACCCTGCAGATTAAGGAAAACGGTTATGAGCTTAATCATCTAGATGTTTTACAGCACATAATAATGGAGCAAGTATCAGGATATTGTGTTATATAAC